>NC_138060.1:27384512-27576289 GCF_964194185.1 Rhinolophus hipposideros
ATCTGAGGTCCAAGCTCCGTAAAGGAATGCTGTTCCCGGCACCTCGGTTTCCCATACCGGTTTCCCATACCGTGGTGCTAATGGCGCTGAGATCTGGACTCTTCTCCCTCCCTCTGTCCTTTCCTCCCTCCCTCTTGTCTTCTGTTGCCCTCACGTCTTCTACATGCCTCACCACAAAGGCCGGTTTTTCCAAATTCCTTTGGCACATCTTGCTTTGCTCATGCCGGTCCCTTTTTTCTTGTCGTTTTATTTTCTAAATTCCTTAGTATTTTCTACATATACAATTACGTCATCCGCATATAGTTTTACTTTTTCCTTTCCAGTCTTTTTTTTTTTTTTGGTCTTAATTCACTGGTTAAATTGGCTGTAATGTTTTGTTTTTACCACTAATATAGGAAAGTTCCAGTTACTGTGCATCCTCTCTAGCACTTGGTAGTGTCCATTTAAATAATTTTAGCCACTCTAATAATATCTCACTGTGTCTTCAATTTTCTCATTTTCCTAATGACTAAGATATTGAGTATCTTCTCAAGTACTTATTAGCTTTTTAAAAAATGTTTATTCAAGGGGCATTTGAAATCTAGCTCCCTGGCATATGTCGTTAGGCTCAAATAAACTTGTAAAAATTAAAAAAAGATGTTCAAATATTTTGCCCATTTTTTTTACTTGGATTCTTAGTGAGTTGTGAGAATTCTTTATATAGTTGAGATACCAGCCCTTTATCAGATGTATGCATTATGAATATTATCTCCCAGTTGGCTTATCGTGCCTTTTGAAGCATAAATTTTGAATTTTGGTTAAGTTCAATTTATCAGATTTTTCTCTATGGATCATGTTTTTGATGTCATACCTAAAAATCTTTGTCTAGGTAAGGTTATAAAGATTTTCTATTCAAAAAGTTTTATACAACTTTTAGCTCTTACATTTAGGTCTCTGGTCCATTTTAAGCTTTTTCTTTCTTTTTTTAATGTGAGGTGTAAAGGTCTAAATTCATTTATTTGCATGTTGGTATCCAGTTGTCCCAACACCATTTCTTTAAAGGATTTTCTTTCCTCATTGAAATGTCTTGTTATCTTTGCTGAAAACCAATTGACCATAAATATAAGGATTTATTTCTGGATTCAGTTCTGTTGTCACTTATAGTCTGGTGTGTTCGTACACTATAACCACAGAACTTGATTACTATAGCTTATTGTAAATTTGAAATTGGAAAATGAACATTTCTATTTTCTTGTTTTACCAAATTGTTTTGCGTCCTTTGCATGAATTTTAGGCTCAGCTTGTCAGTTTCTACACAAACACCTGCTGGGATTTTGATAGGAACTGCACTGAATTTGTAGACCAGTTTGGGGAGGATTGCCATGTTAATGATGTTAAATCTTTCTCTGTGAACATGGAATTTATTTCTGTTAAAATAGGTTGCTTTTGTACATGTCTAAAATTTGCTCACATCTAAAGAAACATGGAAAAAAAAGGGGGTAGCATTATGCAAAGAAATATGGGGAAAAACGGTAGCATTATGCGTTACATAAACAAATGTATTTATTTTATTGTTAAACTATTTCTCCACGAAAGCACATCCCAAATCAGCACCATGTGAGGCTGAAGAGCATGAGCCGCGCTCTTAGGGTTTCTTCCCCCCTTACTTCCTGTTTCCAGATTCTGGTGAGCAGGTCCTCGTGGATGTGGAGACCAAGAGCAATAAGGAGATCGTGGAGCACATCAAAAAAATCCTGGGGAAGAATGAGTGAGTTGCTGGTGCTGACCCGGAGGGGAGCAAACATCTTAGCTCAGAGCTTGAGAGGGAGGACGGGCTGTGTTGGGAGGGTGGCCAGCGGGCAGGCTCTCCGACAGCGAGCCACTCCCCAGCAGAGTGTGCTGGAGTGTCTGCTCCATCTGGCTTTGCTTCTCACCAGTGTGGCCGTAAGTCCTGGAGCCTCGGTGAGCTGTTACTCCTGCTGTGAAGTGGGGATAAAGATCGTCCTTCCCTCCTTTGGTCAGTGGGAAGCTGAAATACTTGCTCTGTGTGGCCGGAAACATGTTCCTCTTTGGGAATCTCAGCTTGGAATTAGTGGGTGTCCAACCCCAGGGCCTGCAGTGACAGGTCCCTTTTCTTTCCGTGGAGTCAAGAAGGGAGGGAAGCCAAGAATGTCGTTCTTTGAGAAAGCACACAGGCATTTCTAGGCTCCTTGATCCTGATTGTCCGATGAGTCAGAGCTGGGGCCGCCCCGGTGAAGGCTGACCTCTGCAGTGCGGGTCTGGGGCGTGTGCTTTCCAGCTGGTGGCCGCCCCTGGGGCCTGACACTGCTCCCACGCTGAAGGCCATCCTCCCTCTTCTTGGAGGCCTGTGGGGAGCGGAGGGACAGGCTTTGGGTGCGAGGAGCAGCTTAGGAGGCACAGGAGATCCAGGTTGGGGGGGTTCACGCCGAGAAGTCCTGCGTTTCCCAGATGCTCAGCGCAGTGCTGCCAACACTTTGCTGCTGTCTGTGCTCTCTGGCAGGGAAACCCTCAAGAAAGAGGAGCAGGAGAAAAAGCAGCTTTCTCATCCAGCCCACTTTGGACCCCGAAAGTACTGCCTGCGGGAGTGTATCTGTGAAGTGGAAGGGCAGGTGCCCTGCCCAGCCCTGGTGCCGTTACCCAAGGAGATGACAGGGAAGTACAAAGCCACTCTGAAAGCCAGCGCCTAGGACGGAGGCCCCTGGCCCGCGAGCTGGGGTTACCTTGGCCACAGGGAAGTCCTGCTTCTGTCCCCAGAGACTCTGCAAATAAAACGCTCCTGAATCCCTCCAGCAGCCTGGTGTGTGTCCGATCGGAGGCAGGAGGAGGAAGGCCTACAGGAGGATAGGCTTTGGCATCAGGAAGGTGGAAGGTCTGTTGACATCCCATCTCTGTCCTGTGGCCTTTTCCTGGTCTCCACTGGCTTCTACTCCTCTTTCAGACCCTGCTCTGGAGAATTAAAAGTTGCTGTGGTTGCGTCTGGTTGGAGCCATCTGTGGCTGACAGTGTGAACGTTCTCTCCATCCAGGCTCTTTGGGTATTTTTCAGAAATCCCAGGGCAAGCCTTTGTGCACTGCTCACTTTTTAAATAAGCTAACCGACCCTTTCCTCCATTGGGGCCTGGCTGGGGGTGTGTCAGAGATGCAGGGGGGGCCCAGTGGCTGCAGACCACCTCCCTTAGGAATGCACCCACTGGGTGTCAGCCACTGCCAGCCCCTTTGGCCCCAGCTCTGCCCCGTAGCAGGGAGGTTTACAGACCATGAAGTCTGAAAGCAAAGGGCCCTTGCTCGAGGGGCCGATATTGGAGGCTGCCTCTCACTTGCCCTCTTGCTTACTAAGGTTTGGAAGAGGGTGTGAGGTGTTCCTGAGGGTTTGCCAAGTAGTTCTTTCCTCCTAGCACACTGATACTGTTGCCATTTCAGTTGTGCTGGTTTTAGTCCCTAGGAGACACCAAGACCCTTTAGGGTTACTTTAAGAATAGGTTGACTTGGTCAAAAGTGAAGGACCAGCTGGACCACAGACCCATGGGACACAGACCAGGAGGTTGTGCCCTGCGGGACTCAGCAAGACAGTGGGCTTACGAGCAGGTGTGAGCGCTGGGTTCCTCTGCTGATGGGAGCCTTGGCTAAGGCATAACGTTCTGTAAGATGGGAATCAAAGCATTCCCTGCCCCATGAGGTGATTAGCTGTGGGAAATGACGTGAAACTAGAATGTGTTTTATATGAATGTTGGAGATGATCCCATTAAATTGGGAGAAATCTGGCTTTTACATTTGATGCTCAAGTTATGGTTTACTGTGATTTTGTATGAGATCAGGACGATGGCTTTGGGGGCTCTGGGAGAGGAGGGTGTGTGGGTCTAATGTGCAACAGGCAGGCTTACCATCGCTATTTTGGAGGGAGGTGGCTAAAAAAAATCTGTCCTCCATGCTGATCCCTTGTGTGTGTGCGGGTTTCAGTTCCTGCAGTGTTTCTAACAACGCCACCCTGCTGACTGCAGTGGTGGACTTCACATCAGCTGACTTGGCTTCCTACGCGGCTGCTATGCCTTTTCAGAAAGCGTTTGTTCCTTTTGGTCTGTTTCCACAGCTGGTGAGACAGAAAGCTTTATGGAACTATTACCTCCTCATGGCCCACAGGACCCAGAAAGCTTGCTAGCCAGGACTGCTCTGGACCAAGCTAGTAACCCCTGCAGAGGTAATAAATGTCCAGTGCCTGATGGGACAGTGCTGCTGTTAGGTTTGCATGTGCTAGTTCATAGATAGTAGATAATGATTCATGGAAATAAACACCACTGGGGCATTACTACCTCTTTAAACCTTTGTCTTTCATTTCCTACATTAATCATGATAAAAGATGGGTTTAAAATTTATAGAAATTGGAGAAAATTAGAGAAGATGGCTATGAGGATTTTATGATTGATACACCATTTCTTAATTGCATAAGCAATGTTTGCCAGATGGTTTTCGACCATGTTCTGCTGAAGTGACCAGTTACCACTTAGAGTACTACCTGGCAGAGCTATTTAAAGCTATTTGGCTGCCAGTGGTTCTGTCAAGAATCTGACTTAGGACCTGAGAATCCTCACCTGTAAAATGAGGTCAGATGACATCTGAATCTTTAAGAATACATTTTTGTACCCCGGATAACACATATCCTTACAGGACGAGCCTGCTGGTTTGAAGCCTGACACTGTGTGTAGCTGTGATGGCAGACTGTAAGGTCCAGGAGAAACCCAAGTCCAGGGAGCCGTCAGAGGGACAGGACTGTGTCACTTCTGGCCAAGGTTAAGTGAGGTGAGAGCTATAGGGTTCTGACTACCGGGGTGCTTCCCCACTACCTACTTGGGGGTCAGGCATTATTGTTATTACTATTATGAGGAGAAATGATGAGCAGGATGCACATTTAGTCTTTAATTCACTTTTAATAGTATAAACCTCATTTAGGTAGTAGTATTAAGCCACAACAATAATGCCACATTGAAACAGCATTTAATAAAATGCATAAAGCTAATCCATGCACTGCAATACTCTATATACAAACAAAACAATGCAAATTCTTCTTCAAGACTGAAGACATTGATTAGATATAAAATTCAGTTTAAAAAGAACATGCTATTTTTAAATGCCATCACATAAACAAAGCTGATTTCAAGCTACAGCTTTCAACAGGTTTTAAACCTGGAAAATGTAATGGCATAAGCAATATTTTCTATATTGGGAAGGGCAGAGGTTACAGAAACGGTCCCAAGAAAATCTAACACCCCAATTTTCCTTTAACAGACATCTTTTAAAAGGGCTGGTAATGCAGCTACATTTTAACAGAGAGTTCCAAACTACAGGTAAAAACTATGGTTTGTACTATGAAAAATGTGCAGCTTTTCAGTTATAAAACTAGTTGAACACTGGTTTACAAGATAATTAATTGGGAGAACAGGGATTGTAGAAAAATATTCCAGCACTTGAGTTGTATGTGGCAGCAGCATCTGAGTCCATGAATGCTCTGGTTGTTAAAATGACAATTGATTATACTTTCCTAAAGAAAAGCCATTTTTCATGTGCAGCTTACTACTTCCAAATGTTATCCAAATATTAAGCTTTGTCAGTCTGTCAATTGATAAATATTACTGAGCATTTTCTTTCAGCATTTTCACAGCGTTTTTTCTGTTGTATGTATAAATACTGAGACACCAAAATTATTGGCTTAATTGAAAGTGTAGTTGGGCATTAAAAATAACTGACACTCCCTACCCCAAGATATGTTTTTTTTAAGCTCACAATTTTAATTAGTTTAAGATTGCTATTAAGATAAATAGTCCCAAAGGAAAATTTTTATTTTAAAGATTCATTTAGACTGTCCAGCTTCCACGTAATTTTAACTGGAAAGCCACCTTCAATAGTGTGATTGTCACAATAGGCAAGGACATGGGAAAGGTGACAATCACTGATAGGAGGCCAGTGAAGCAGCAGGAGCTTCTTTACATCACAGATGGGGAAGGCTGAATGGCCCAGTCTCACAAAAGGCACTGAGTACTATGGTCTCAATGAAGTGTTTTCAAACATTTCAATAGCTTATTAAAAAAAAAAAAAAAAGCAACTTGTGGATTATATGAGTTTTGCAGTTATCCAGTGATTCCTTTCAGCAGGCAGCTTTCAACCTTCCTCTGCCAGTCAGGCCCCCTGTGCTTACCAGGTCCTCAAGCAACTACTGCTGGGCTGGGGCCCGGGCTCAAGTCTCAGTTTTAAGCCCCATTAAGGGGGAAATTCATCAGAATAGACCTGGACAAGGAAAATTTGGCATCTGTAGCTTTAAGGGCATATATATCCATATTAAAATGCAGTTTTTATCTGAAATTTAAAAATCATAAATTACAGAAAAAGTCAGTGGATTTCATTCACATGCTATAGTTAGAGAAGTAATTTAAGATTTGTAATTTATATGCCATAAATTAGCCATCAACATTCATGCTTATTTTAAAAAAATACTGGGTAGGTTTTTTTTTCTTTCTTTCTCATTTGGCGTTAGAGATGGGAATTTGTTTAGTCACAGGGGAATGCCCATCCTCTGCTGAGTCCAGAACAAGTAGGGACATTGCTACCACACTGGGAGCCAGGCCCCATGACACAGACCATTCTGAAACTGACCACGCGACAGCGAGTATCTGGGAAGGCCTACGGCCTGAGCTCCCAAGTTCCTTCCAGTTAGGCCATAAATATGTGTGTGACAACCAGGTCCCCGCCAAGTTTTTGGACATTAGGGTATATTGTCTTCCAGCTTCTTAGCCCTTGTCTGAACCTAGAGAACACATAGCAACATCATCCTATCAGGACCTTTCCTGTCGGAACATTCCCTGGTACAGAGTGGAGAGTCTGACTTCATGGCCTTTCGCAGCCAGGCTCACCCAAAGGAAAATGGAGTTAAGAAAATCTCAGCAAATCTATCCTGCTGAGGGACCTTGGAACACCCACATCAGTTTACTTTAGCAACTCTATCATAGATTCTCTTTAAAACATAAGGAGTTTGGATACGTGGCTACATGTCTGTATACATAATTTACATCTATGTACACATACACACTATATACACTGTACATATAGAGAAGATATAAACACATGTACATTCATTCAGTC
Organism: Rhinolophus hipposideros; assembly: GCF_964194185.1. Taxonomy (NCBI): domain Eukaryota; kingdom Metazoa; phylum Chordata; class Mammalia; order Chiroptera; family Rhinolophidae; genus Rhinolophus; species Rhinolophus hipposideros. Next base: position 27,391,640 of record NC_138060.1, read on the forward strand.
ATCCAAGCCTATAAATCTGTACACGCACAATGTGCTGAAGGGAGCTCAGGACTGGACACGAAGGCGTGCACGCTGGTGGGAGGCACACGGGGCGATCCAGAGCCCTGTGTACAGAGACCCAAACCCACTCGCGTTGATTACAAATTCACATCAAAGTTAAGACATATTCAGAGCCACACAATCTAGGGAATGGAAGTAGGACAGAAGTATGAGGGCTTCTGTGCTGCTTGCTCAGATCTTTCCAGTATCTGAAAGGGCAGTTACCTCCCAAGATAAAGGAGAATGTCAGAAGATGACAATTTTCATGACCTGGGCTCAGGGAAGAGTTGAAATGTCACCTGCAGCCCCGACTGCACGTAAGGCCAATTCCACTGGAAAGGAAGCCACAAGCTTCTGGACTCTAACCAGGTCCTAGAACTTGGATCCACAGCCCAGGGCTGCCTGGCAGGCAGGCAGGCAGGGAGACTGCTCTGCTGGAAACTCCCCCAAAGGATTAGGGTGCGGTTTTTCCAGAATAAAAGCACTAGATACACCTAGTGCTCTCTGACTCTTGGCTCCCTATGGTGGCTGTCCCGCAATAAGCCAAACAGCTGCGGAAGCTGTGGTGAGTATGTGGCCTCTGAATTAGGGAGCCCGGAGTAGACATGTCTATTGCTATCACCAAGGCTGGTGGCCATTGCCTCAGAACAGAGTCCACATTTAATACTGACACAGACAAGCTAGAAAACAATCCCTCTTAAGGGCAATTACATAACACATCTTACAACAAGTGACTATACCTGAAATTAAATATAAAACCCCACACAAAAGAACCCCAACCATAACATGTGGCAGAGGTTAGACAATAAATAATGTAACCCCCTCCCCCCCCAATAAACACACTTACAAATCTTAGAAGGGTGTTAACGTACTTGCCTTAAAAATACTTTCCAGGAATAACTTGAAAAGTAGTATTTGCTTGAGTAATTTGGTCTTTTTCTAAGTCTCTTCCTGTCTTGTTTTATATGTAATGAACTCCACAAATTTCAACAACACATAACTGTCCAATGTTACCTAAGATACCACTGTGAAAGAGCCCAGGACGTCAGGAAGCGATGGTGTATGTGTGTCCCCACCTCCCGTAGCCAGTGTACGGCTCACTGAGGAAGGAGTGGCTAGGCCAGCAGAAGGGGACATCTGAATAGGCTACACGTAAAGAATCCTGCTCCCGGCTTATATCACTCAGAGATTTCGCGGGCAGAGGGCTAGTCTCACTTCACTAAAGCTAGAGGTTCTCAAACTACTGACAAGGGCTAAAAGCCTCGTGTAAGTTGAGCCCTAATGTCTGCTTGGGATCCCTTTAAATCTTGACTTTGAGCTTACTTTTAACCAATTTGACGAGATGGAATAGAACTGCTGTCAAATGCTGGAAATGATTTGGGGCAGTGATAATTCACGTAGCGTGGACATCATCCTTAGTAACAGGCCACTTCAGAGTAAGGCCAAAAGGATCTGGGAAACCAATGAATGTTCAAAGCCCAACATAGTACTGGAATCAGCCACCACTGGCAAAGGGCCTTAAGGAGCAGGACCAGGTTAGAATCAGCAACTTCCTAACTAAATAGACTTTTCTTCAGGGCTATCTTGCTGGAGTATGGCACTTCCCTATCCAATCGTTCACTGTCCTCCTGCTTTCTTTTCCCAACATGTGGAAGCAGTGGCTTCATCAGGACTGCAGTCTAGTTCTTGGCTAAGCTGCCCCAATATCTTAAGGCAACCCGAGTCTAAAAGCCTAAGAGAGATGGGACTTCCAGGACCTGACCTTGGGAACTGGCTGGCGCAGACCTTTTTACCAGCATCCAGAACTCAAATCTGAAAGATGTGACACACATGTAATTCCAGGGAGCCTCTCCATGATCAACAGACATATTTACATTCAGAAATCAAAGAAGAGGAAAACAGGCAATTTGCTGTGTCAGATGCATGAACATGCCTCAAAATGCCCTTTGCTAAAATCCTTCATAAGCAGAAATGATACAGACCCGCCCTAACTCCATTGTCTTGGCTTAATTTTGAGATTTAAATCACTTCAAAGGCGGAAAACCAAAAATGTCAGCTGGCAAAATTAAATCGTTTCCATCATTTTATAAAAGGCACCCTCACTATTCTCCAAAACTTGCTTCTAAAACATGAACTATAAATGATGTAATTAAATCCAAACTGGAATTTAGAAGTTCCCAGAGAGCCTGTCCCTACTTAATTCCCACTAATAATTTTCATAAAGTGCTTTAACACTTCAGAATAAAGCATCCCATCCCGTTTTGCTGTAAGCTGGCTCGCCCAGCACCCACACACGGCTCTTGATCGAGGGCCTGAGCCAGATCAGGGAATACACTAGGATCTTTTTGGATATCACCTGATCAAAAGCTTTAAGAGATACAAATTTAATCTTACATTTTCTTATTTTTGGGTGTACAAAAAGAAAATACAAAGTACCTGACCTGTCTTAGACACGCCACTTTTCCCAAACAGGAAATGCTTGCTGCTATTCACGTCCATGGGAATTCATGGGTGCTCTTTTCTAGCATACAACTTCCTTATAACCACATTCTGTTCTTGTAAACGATGGCCACTACAGCTTATAAGACAACAACTTTGGGAATTAAGGGTTGTTTGTAAAGGAGCAGGCAGCCTGCTCCTGCTTCCATCATCTAAGATCCTCAGGGTTGTTCACTGGCACACCTGGGGGATCAAAGTGCATGGTGTGCCAGCACCATTAAAAGACTTGCCAATGGAGATGCTGGGTCTGACGACATTCTGAAAAACCCTGATATTTAAGGTCAACAGAGACCCCTTCCATTCAGCATCACCACCACTGCCCTGACCAGGCAGCAAGATCCTGCATATACCCTCACAGTTGTACTGAACTGTAGGAACAGGCCCTTGTCAAGGGGCATTTGGAATGGAAACCTGAGGAGGGAACGCTCACATTCCGAGGCGGCCACGCTCCTCCATCTGAACACCGCGCAGCTACCCCATGTGTATTCAGGAAGTACTGTCAAGGGTTCAAAATGCCCACCTTGCACCATTTGGTCAGAAGGCTCCATCTGCCGTAGTGGTGGAGGTGATTTGGGGGTGTTGTCAATTGCTGCAGGAATTGGCAGTTAATGTCTGACTGGCTGCAATCCAACTCTGGGAACCAGTCATCAGAAGATGCCCCAGGTTTGGAGGAGCCTGCAGATGCCTGTTACACATACAGATCAGGACCAGAGATGAGGGACCTGACGAGCATCAGCTCTGACTGAGGAAGCTTCTGGTTTGGATCACCACTGACTGTGCCAGTAGATTCCCGCTCACTGCATGGTACAGATAAGCCACGTTTTCATTTGCTCACAGGAATTTAGTTCAACACCACCAAAGTGTGCACACAATTAGGAATGATGCCTTCTTAAACGTAAATGATTGTCTCCTGTACCCTATTGCATTTTCACAGAAATCATTAGCATTTCGGCAAAAGACAAGCAGTTTTCCATTTGCCCTGCCCAGAGGCAAGATGTTGCTAACATTACGCATCGATAAGAAGTGCTTAAAAAGTGCTAATATTATTACCCTGGTAATTAGTAGCTATTAATTCCAAGGATATTTTTAATATATATACACACATAACTGTTCTCTTAGGTTCTTTTAGTTTTCTTTAATACTAGTCTCTGACATTATAAAACTTTGTTTTTTGCCCTTTGAGAATTTCTAAATATAAATTGAGTTAAAAGATTGTTCCAAAATCTGCTGCTTCATCAAAAGGCATTAAAACATTTCTTATGGCAGGAAAGGATCCTACTAGTCTTTTAGTTGCTATTGTCTGCGATTAACAGATAAGGAAAAACCAGGTAGGAAATAGCTAACACACTGGAAATATTTGCACATACCAAAATACCACTACTTCCTTTGTCTCTGAGTGCTCCTGGGAGGATCCTTTTGCTCCTCAGCAGGTGTGTGGTATGCACTATAGACTGGCCCCGGTGATCTGGCCATTGTATTCTGCTGTCTCCATCTTGAGGATGTAGGGGATTATGCTGTCTATTGAAACATTGCCAATGAGACCAGTAAAAAAAAGTTCTTCTGTTATGTTGGAGCTCATCAGCCTGAGTGCAGGCAGGCGGACGAGAATCCGGGCCAATCTGCAAGAGGGAGAGTCATTAGAGAAAGGAGGGTTCACGGCCCTTGAGATTTCGCCAGCAACAGGCTCCCAGGGATCCTGTCTGCACTGCTCAGAATTTAACCAAACATATCCATCCACTACCCACCTCTTGTTTTCCTGATTTCAGCAGTTCCTCTTATAGGAATTTATCATGAGGAAAAAAGTCAAACAGGTAAGTGAAAAGATGTATGCACAAATATGTTCCCTTCATTGTTTGTAACTCCTATCTCAACCAAAAACAGAAATTAGGAAATCTATAATAGAGGATAAGTTAAAAGAAATACAGTGTTCCCATATAACAGATCACTACATATCATTAAGAAAAAAGATCCATATGTCCATTGATAAGGGAAGAAGTCTGTGACAGTTGAATAAAAACCAAAATGGAGGCTGTATAGTAGCAAGTCCCGCACAGGCGCACAGTGTGTATTTACTCGTGTGCACACACATATCCAGGGGATGTGCACCGGAAGGCTAATGGTTGGCCCCCGGGGATTAGGATTTGGAGTGATTGTACATATTAACACTTTTTCTGGAATGCCCTAATTTCCAGTGTTCATTTAGCATTACAATTTAAAATAAAACAGTAATTGCTTTTGTTTTGAAGAAACACCATGACCCTGTCCTGGAGGGCTGAGGGATACTCAGTCTGCAGCACTGAGAGACGGGCCACTGCACAGCCAGTGCACACAGCAGTGTGTGCAAGGACACGCACTGCAGTGCCAGACCAATCTGGAAACAACCTACGTTCTCTTCAGTAGGAAATGTTCAATTATAGCATCTCCTCAGCCATGGAAAATATGTATGCTCATTGACTATTAAATGAAAAAAAATACAAAATCTTACTTTGTATTTTATGATTTCAATTACACATACATAAACTATTTTGGGAAATACACAAAACGTTAACAGGTATCCAGACAGTGGTATTTACACAGTTAAATTTTTTTTTTGCTTTCCAGAATATTCTAATTTTTTTTCCTACAGTGAACATTGTTATTTTTTAAAAGGGAAAATATATTCATATTATGCAAGCAGCATTCAGGCACCACCGTCCATTCACGCAGCCATGTGCGTCTTGCAGGGCACACAAAGGAGTAAGGGGACACCACCACGGACCTGGAGGGGCGCACCGGCTGCAGGGTGGCAGGAAGTCAGCAAGGGCAAATCAAGGAGGACTTCCTGGAGCGTGGCACATCTCAGCTGGGCCTTAGAGGCTGGCTAAAATCAGCAGAGATGCAAAGAATGGGGAGGAATGGGAGGGTATTTCAGGAGGAACAAACAGTATGAGAAAAAGCATATGGATGGCAAAGACTAAAAAAAATGAATGTAAAAACAGGATGTAAACCATTCTAGGGCCAATTTCTTTAGGAACTGTCTTTGATTTTCTGAATCCTATGAGAAAAGCCTCCCTTACCTCATTTTTGGTCCCAAAGCACCTGGCTTGTCCCCTTCTCCCCCCAGGGTTCTTGACTGGACAAGGAGTGACAGAGCATCTACTTGCAAACCAGAGAGCTGCTATTGTCAAGGTGATTCTAATGTCCTGTGGCTTGGGGAGCAGCCCCTAGAGGGGCATTTTCAGCCTCTTCTGGCTGCAGGCACTGTGGAGTAGGCCTGTGGCCTCCCCAGGGGACAGCTTGCCTGCATGCCTCGCTGGATATGAGGTTTGGGTGTGGGTACATTACTTGACAGTCCCATGTTATATGTCCTGAGGCTGAAGATATTCTAGATTCATGGTGAGCTCTTCAGTGATTCCAGTAGAAAATAGATCCTGCTTTGGCAGAAGCTGCCTGTGAGCTATGGAGGCACGCCTAAAGCAGATGTAGGCTCTCTGCCAGCAGGGCCGGCTGCAGGGCCAGCCACAGGCCCCCCCAATCACACCAGACAAATGATCCTCCTCAGGCCTAGGGCAGCTCTGTTCCACCGGGCACCTGGGGACTGAAGTCTGCACAGGAGACGCAGTTGGGAAAGGTGGGGTAATGCATCTTCCTGGTCAATTTTGCTGCAGCGTTTATTTTGAGGCAACAGGGTGGAGAGGGCAATATTAAATAATTTGCTTGAAAGGGCCCCAGAAATTCATGTAGCCTCCAGTGGGTTGGAAGTGGTCACGGGGAAAGAGCTCTTCTGAAAACTCCTCAGCTGAAAAGCCTGCCAGGCATTCTGCCCTATTTCAGAACAACTTTCCTGTTCAAATCTGCATGAGAAAGGCTCATTTATAGATATATTTTTTTGGCTCCAACCATTACAAATAAATTAATTTTCACCCAAATAAAGGAACTTTAAAAAAATCAGTTTATCTGAGGGTAAAGTTACTATTTTATATGACCTACTCATTCCTTTATAGGGGTCAGATTTGGTTTCTGTCAATGAAAACTTTTTTATTAAGTACTCTAGCATTGCCTCCTGAGTGGATGTGGACCAGAAGAGCAGAACTTCCAGCTGTTCTGGACAAGGAGAGTCTCTATGACGACTCATGTCTCAAGCACAATTTAGTCCCATAGGAGGTCACACAGCATTGATTCCAACCCCCAAACCACAGAGGAGCAACCCAAGGTCTTGCTTACAGTTACCCAGAAACTGGGATGGCCTGGTATTCCTGACCCTCACTGCCTAGCACTTTCTACACTCCATTATCACCTACTATTTGCAAAAATTAAAGTGTGACCAAATGGAGGCTCTACCAGGCTGCTACCGTGTTTCCCCGAAAATAAGACCCAGCTGGACCATCAGCTCTAATGCATCTTTTGGAGCAAAAATTAATATGAGACTCAGTCTTATATGACCTGGTCTTACAGTAAAATAAGACTGGGTCTTACGTTAATTTTTGCTCCAAAAGACCCATTAGAGCTGATGGTCTGCCTGCGTCTTATTTTCGGGGAAACATGGTAGAAAGGGGAAGGCTAACATCATTTATATTTGCAACCACAGATCCAGCTGGACTCCTCCCTGCCCCGAGCAAGAGCGTGTGCTTGTGCGCCTCACCGGTAGGTGTCTTCTGAGTAGGTTTTCTGAACATAGTCCTGCAACTCCATCTGTGCCTTTTCTTGGAATTTTTCAATCTGGCTTGTGCTGGTCAAACCTGGATGATCTAAAAAAAAAGAAAAGTGCCCCCAAATTGCCCTCTGTATTCGGAAAGCCTCCCTTACAGACTTCTTAGTACTTATTCTTAATCAAACTTATGACAAATTTCTCAAGTACAATAGATTTAACTCTGAAGGCTGATCAGGTTTGGAGATTACTGTTAGAACACTGGATTTTCCTCTGCTCGGCCTGCCCAGGATGGGGCGGGGCTCCTACGTGGTCATGCCAGCCTCAGCAACCCCACCTGCTGGTTCTGAGCACTGGGCTTCCTACTACTCCAGAAAACATCGATTTTAAAACATGAAGTTAGAAATTTACTTTCTAGGTATTTAATCACATAGTTTCTCCTGTTTTGGGCTGGGGAGGAAGGGAAATGTTAAGCTGTGTCTAACCCCAGCTGTCGAGGACGTCAGAACAAGTAACCCAAGTGACCTGCCAGGAGGCTCCTGGGGGAAGTGAGCGAGGCCAGCCCGGCCGTCTCTTACTTTCCACCAACCGTCCTGCTGCCTCTTCATCATCCGCTGTGACCACACCTTTCATGTGCCCTGCAGCAACTGCTGCTACTGCCCTCCACAAAGACTATGGGTAAATTTGTGCAATTTCAATCTGTACTGAGTTACATATGCTAATGTAACCTGAAAACTGGACAAGAACAAAACAAATCAAAAACAAAAAGGACATAAGATGGTAGAACACTATTTTGTATGCTGTAGCCCTGTTTGGCCAATGGTTTAATTAAGATACAGATGAAATCTATTCATATATGAAATCATTTCTTTGGGCCTGGCAAGGCAAGAATTTACAAGAACGTATGTATTTCTGCTAGCTAGCAAAGCACACCTCGTATGAGGACATTCAGTCACATACAGTCTGGCAGGGCTCTCTGTACACCATTGATGACAATCTGTCCATGTCCATAAACATCAGCAGACACAAGTGGGAAACTCATGAGTCATCACCGCATATCTTACCGGGGCTAAAGAGAACTATAGCTTTAAGGTATGCATACTCATAGCCGTCTATATCCAGCTTCGCCATACTGTTACAGAACTCCTGAAGCTTCCAGATGTGCTCCATGACTTGCTTTATCCGGTCACCAGAAAGTTTATCTAGAAATCAACATCACAAATCCTCTGAGAAAGGCTGATAAGAACAATAACATGAATTTCTTTGAGGGAGTAGGTTGAAAAAAGTCATTTTTCACATTTTAATGAGAAAAACCAGTGGTCAAGAGCTCAATTTTCCAGTTAAAGGTGAAGTGACAATAGGTACCTCAATTCCACTGTTATATATTCTGCCTCAATAAGGAACCCCTGGACCAACGATTCTCCCTGGCCCCACCCCAGGCAGCACCTTTGGCCTGTAGGTACAAATTGATAATTTCTTTTATTCTGTGCTTAAGACCCATATGTCTGGTCTCATCAATGAGTAAGTTTTCTAAGTCTCTTCAGACATTTAATATCTATTTGTCAACCTGAAATTTTGGCATTTTTTAGTTGTCAAAATAATTTTATGTTATCTGATTTAATCCTCATGACAATATACTTTGCTAAGGGGTGTCAGTATTACTATATTCAATTAAAAATAAAACTGAAGTTTATTTGTGAACAAATCAACTTAATTCAATAAAATGTTAGAGCGTTTTAAAAAATATCAACTTTTTATCACTATTCCAGAGGAATAACTACAAAAACAAAGGTTTAACTAAGTAATTCACAATGCTAGATATGAAATACCTGGAAAACCCTATTACAGGTGCTGTCGAATTCCAATTCGACTGCAAGTGTAGACCGTGTTAATCTCGAACCCTGGGCATGCTCCGTCTAGACAGTGTCTTTAGTGTGCTGTGGACACCGAGCATGTGGAGAGGGCACTGGCTCTCGCCTAGTCCTCCCATGCTGGGATCTGACCACCAAATGTTAGATGCTTGCTACAGATCTCAGGAGAGTCCCCTGTTCATTCACAAGGAGCTGCGTGAGGTAACTGTCCTGGACCAGGGGTCTGCATGACCCAGGCTGGTGCCCCAGATCTTCAACTTGCTGTTTCATTTGGGGCAAGCCAGGGACCTCAGTTTCCCCGTCTGTAACCCTGAGATAATAGTCTCTCTAGGGTTGTGAGGACCTGTGAGGTATTACTACACCTGAAAGGCTAATCTGTTAAGGAAGATGAAAACGTTAAGTTGTGATTATTCTGAAAACATACTAAATGCCTGTGTATCAGGAGGTTGGCAACTTTTTTCAATTATATTTTATTTCCCCCTTTCATATTTATTATATGAAAAGAAGGCAACCAGGTAGAAATTTACATGTTCTGACTGGTAAAGTCCTATTACTTAGAAGTAAACTTCCCTTGGCCTATGGATGCTATGAGACACTGAAGCTGGCCAATCTGCGATGGGCCAGCCTAGATGAAGACACACTCCCCCATACTCCCAGCCCTACCTTCCTGGATGCTGTTTTGCAGGTGGTTGACGATGGCTGCCAGGATAGTGGAGAGACTCATGACCTGTGCACACTGGGCCAGGCCGAGGGTGAAGAGCTCGTTCCAGCAGGCCCGCACCAGGCTGGTGTTACAGTCCTGCCTGGGGACACAGAGGTGAGGGTGGGTGTGGTGGATGTTGGCATTTCTCCAAGCCCCAGCATGCCCCAAACAAGTGGATTCAGAAAGTGTGTATTGAAGATCTCTGATGCCCTGGGATCGTTCTCAGGAATACCACTGCCTAAGAATCTCTTAACTAAATCTCTCTGAGGATATACTGTCTAATCTCTTTTAAAACATTCTTTAAACTTAAGTAACAAGAAATTTTAATAGGTATGACTTAACTATCGTTTCCTATAGCCTTCTAAACCTGCAGCTGTCCTGGCGTGGCTCTGTCTTAAGAGGCTGCAGGGATCATAGAGACTAAGAGATCAGTGTGAAGGGAGGAGACACACCCTACATCTGCCCGAGAAGAAAACGGAGGGCCTACAAATCAGTTGTGAGGGAGGAGCTGGACTGCAGCAGGGAGGAAGGGGCCAGCCAAGTCAGCTTTCAGGCCTGCCTCGGGTAATTTATACTCAGGATAGCATGGCTAGTGTGTTGCAAGCCATGTGTGTCCTTATCTCAGACACCTCCTGATGCAGCATGCCCCTACTTGTCTCCAGATTTCAGGCCAACTCTTGCCTCTATTTCACTCTGTCCCCTGTTCCTAGCTCTAAACCTTCTGCACATGGAGAAAGCTTGATGACGGTTTGAGGGACACTGCAGCACTGGCAACCATGGTCAGAGGAAAATCAGGTCACAGGTACAAACTAGAAGGGCCCTCGGAGAACTTCTAGGCCATTCCTAGAGAGGAGAAGGCCCTTGCCTAATGCTATGCAGAGAAAAAAGCCACTTACCCGAGTGCCTGAAAAGCTGGGATTGACCTGGCCCAGTGCATGGAGAGGAAAAGCAGGCGGGATGCAGACTCACAAATGTAGTGCACGTTGAGGTACTCTGGCATGGGGCTGGGCATCGTCAGCTAGAGAAGAGAAGGAACACAGCACAGGAGGTGATGGAGGGTCAGGGGATGGCTTGGTTTGTTAATGTGAACCCCTGTTGCGTTTCAACATCATGGCAGCCAGCGTCACTGTCTCTGATGCTGAGACTCCTGTGTGGAGCCATCCTATGAAGTGTGTGTCCTCTGCACGGGGTGCTGGTACCGGCTCCCTGTGGCTTGTTGCCCAGTGAACTACAGGTTGATGGCTCTTGGAATGTGGAATGATGGGGATCTCCACCAGCTTACCCATATAAACACATACTGTTCAACTCTTGCCACAACTGAAATGTTATTTGTTATAAGGCAATTCTATTTTGAGCTGTAGGTTAAAGTCTAAATCAAATTGGGGACTAGGGATCAAACTTCATGGACTACAGACATTTGGTAGGTGGTGGCTTCAAAGTATGAGTGAGCGAGAGCTGAGCAGAAGCCCAGATGGTAGGAGGATGATATCCTACCACCAGAATGGTGGGGCTGGGCTCCAGGAACTCCATTGTGTAGAAGAAGCTCTATGCCAGGGGTGTCCAAACTTTTTTCAACGTTTTTCACCAAGGGCCATATGCGGTAAAATACACAAACAGCCGGGCCACTCACTCGAGGTGAAGTACGTATTGCCTCACCTGGTTTATTTAAGATCTCTAAATATAATTGTTGGAATTTGCTCCGGGCCAATAAAAAATGGATCGTGGGCCACAGTTTGGACACCCCTGCTCTATGCCTTTGAAGCTTGAATCCTACTGGTGACCTATGTCCTTGGCACCCTTGGGCAACCATGAGCAGTGACCAAATCTTCCTTAAGTGACTGGCTAGATTTCTCTAGTAAATAATGCTGGGGGGACAGGAAGACTCAGTTTGGAGGCCAAGAGACTAAGAGTGTTTCAGGGAAGCTGGAAGTTCCTATAGTGAGGCCAGTGAAGGAGAGGTGGGAAGATGTATGAGACCTCACAGTACCCTTCAAGAATGTAGGAGATGGGCCGGCCCGGTGGCTCAGGCGGTTGGAGCTCCATGCTCCTAACACCGAAGGCTGCCGGTTCGATTCCCACATAGGCCAGTGGGCTCTCAACAACCAAAAAAAAAAAAAAAAAAAAAAAAAAAAAAAAAAAAGAATGTAGGAGATGTACTGCCTATGGCTCTAGAGGGCAGGCAGGACCAATGGCTGGGCATGAGGGCTAGCTGTCTATGCTGGAGCAGAAAAAGGGGCCTGCTGAGCCTGTGCTGGAACCAGGTCGTCATCAGAAAGCAGAAGGCAGAGGACTCAGCCCTCGCTGGTCAGCACCATGGAACCTTTTTGGGCAATGACAGGCTATGCCTGCTTCAAGGTAACTTTCAGAACCAAATGGCACTGTGAGCAAAAGATGAGTGAAAATGCTTCATAATGGAAACAACTGTTCTAGAATATAAGATCCTGACCAAATGCCACAATATGAAAATGAGCTCACTCCAAGGTTTGATTTTTAAATGGAGACGAGCTTTGGTAGGGCGCCTCTCTCCCAGCAGGCTGGGAGGCTGGGGGCATGTGGTTAAGTTGAACAACTCACCTTAAATGTGACGTGAGTGTCTGAAAGGAGGGGACCTTCAACCTCAATGATGGGTGTGGACTGATCTCTGCTGATGACATGGATGCTCCCTCCTCCACTGGTGTCGATGCTGTCTGCCAGGCTTGGAGGCGAGGAGCTGTCTGTGGTATTAAGTGCTTTAGCTAAGGTATCAAATGCCCTGTGAGTGACAATGAAGCAAGTATTGTGAGTCCACAGCTTTTAGGGAGAAAGGAACTCTAGCTGAGACATAATTTAGAAAACCAATGCACTGGGTAAAGATAATTATATTCTACCTGCTAAGAGAAGGGATAAAAATGAAAGCTCCTATATATTATCTGTACTTCATCTTGGGCACCAAGCCATATATTATTCATTTTCAAATGTAATTTCTATTTTTTTACAACTACTCTCCAAAGTAGAGTTCTCTGTGTTTTAGAGATGCGAAAGCTGAGGCTTACAGAAGTTAAATAAGTTTTCCAAACCACCCACACAATAAATGGTTGAACGAGAACTCTACCTAACTCAAGTCCCTCCTCTTCCCACTGGATCCAGACTTGACTTTGCTCTCAGACCGCAAGGGAATGTGAGGACCAGCCCCGCACCTGCCCAGTCCCACATAAAAGGAGCAAACACAAGAGCCAGGTTACAAGAAGAAAACCCCTCAGCGGCCACTTGCAGACTTCTGGGACCAGCTAACGCTATCTGTCATCTAATCTACCAACTTATCTGTCATCTAATCTACCAACTTTGTCATCTAATCTACCAACTTTGATGAATTTAAGCTCTAGACTCACTACTCACTACTTGGGAAAAACATACATGAGAAAAATAGGCTAAAGCAGAATTGGGAAAGGGGACGAACTATTAATAGTAATATTCAGGAACAATAAACAGTGACTGATACAAGTAACGTGTCCTCTGAAGGGTTTTCTCCTGCTACTACTGTTACTCAATGTCCTTTGTCATTATTTGGAATGAAAAGCAGATTTGATTGTTTTATATCATTCATATATACCGGGGGTGCCAAAAAAAATGAATACACATGACTTGTATTTATCTTTTGTTATCAGCATATATTGAGTATTACAATTTTAATACAGATTTTTTCCTTTCTTAAAATGTGTATACATTTTTTTGGCACCCTCTGTATATACCATGTTTCCCCCAAAATAAGACCTAGCCGGACCATTAGCTCTAATGCATCTTTTGGAGCAAAAATTAATATAAGACCCAGTCTTATAGTAAAATAATACAAAGGAAACATGGTATGAACCTACATTCCCACAGTTAAAATTTGAAAGCAGATAGACAAACAGGGGCACTGTGACAGTTTTACAATCCTTGATTAAATACCGGGTGGGTGTCAAAATGCTGCCACCCTCCTCCCCCACAGTGACTGAGTGCGCATGTCAGGAGAGGAGCCTCCACCCTCCCTCCTGTGTTCGTACCGAGTAATCTCACTTGCAGACTGGTCCTCCGGTTGCATTTCCGAAGAGTCACCATTGTTAAGAGACTCACTGAGATTGGCAAGCGAGGTTACTACATTTGCCAGTGTGCCCAGAGCTCCCTGGCTTGTTTCAGCCTATTAAACAAAAAATAACATTAAAAGAAAACACACACATGACCCTCAGGCCAATGGAGGTATAATGTTGGTTTAAAATCAGCTCCTATGGAGGGTATGACTACAAGGAATATCTTTTTGGTGATGGACTAGTTCTGCACCTTGATGGTGGTAGTAGTTACACAAATCTACACATGTGATAAAATGCCCAAACAAAAAGATATAAATTAGACATCACCAAAATTTAAACTTTTGTGCTTCAAAAGACATTATGAAGAAAGTAAAAAGACACCCCCTCAAGCAAGACACCCCACAGAATAAAGGAAATATTTGCAAATTCTACATCTGATAATGGTTTAGTTGCCAGAATGTTTAAAAAACTCTTACAACTCAATAATAAAATACAAATACAATAATACAATAATAAATACAATAATAAAATACAATAATAAAATACAGTTAAAAATGAGCAAAAGATTTAAGTAGACATTTCTTCAACGAAGATTAAACATAGCCCAAAAGCACATGAAAAGATGCTCAATATCCCTGGAAATGCAAATCCAAACCACCTCACACCCACCGAAATGACTAGGATTAAAACGACAGACAACAACAAGTGTTGGAGAGGATGTGGAGAAACTGGAATCCTCATAAACAGCTGGTGGGAATGTAAAATGGTGCAACCCATAGGGAAAACAGTCTGGCAATTCTTCAAAAGTTTAAATACAGAGTTACCAGCAATTCCACTGAAAACATGTCCATAAAAAAAAAAAAAAAACAAACTTGTGCACAAGTGTTCACAATAGCACTATTCATAACAGACAAAAAATACAAACAACCCAAATGTTCACCAGCTGATGAATGGATAAATAAAATGGGGTATAGCCATTCAAAGGCATGTTGTCAATAAAAAGGCACAGCAGGGCAGGCCCGGTGGCTCAGGCGGTTAGAGCTCGTGCTCCTAACTCCGAAGGCTGCTGCTTCGATTCTCACATGGGCCAGTGGGCTCTCAACCACAAGGTTGCCAGTTCGATTCCTCGAGTCCCGCAAGGGATGGTGGGCTCCACCCCCTGCAACTAGAAAATGGCAACTGGACCTGGAGCTGAGCTGTGCCCTCCACAACTAAGATTGAAAGGACAACAACTTGACTTGGAATAAAACTCCTGGAAGTACACACTGTTCCCCCAATAAAGTCTTGTTCCCCTTCCCCAATAAAATCTATAAAAAAAATGAAATAAAAATAAAATAAAAAGGCACAGCAGAACACTCCTTGATCCCTCGCTAATCAAGATCCCTCGGTAATCAAGGTTGTCCATGTCTTCCTTTCAGTCTTAGTTTCTCTCCACCCCACTCCCCGGTCAGTCACGGTCCCGAATGTCTCTGGGTGACAGCAGCAAGCCAGGTGTGGTGTTCAGGTCACGCACATCATCGCTGTCCAAAAATGGGAACCTCCAAGCCTAACCTGAGAATCACCAGGTGAAGGGCAGCTCTCCATTGCAGCCAGTGGCTCTCATTTTTGCCTGTTCTTTCCTAAAAGAGGGTGCTCCCTAATGCACTGAGCATGCGCACCAATGTGCACATGAACATTCCTTCAGGAAGGAAGCCTGAAGGCCCAGCTCTGATTCTAACGGCAGCAGCAAGGCCAGTGCTATTACCAAGTCACTCATTTTAGAGAAGAAAATCAGACCTCAGCCGTGGCGGGCTGCTACTTTATCATTATTTGGGTTACATCAGGAACAATTAGAAAGCAATGGCCATGGATAAAACCCTCCTCCGTAGTTACCTTCAAGAAGTTAGCCAGTTGTCTCTCTTGGATTGACAAATCTCTCTGTTCACAACAAGTTAAATTCCCTATGGCTGATTTGCTTTAGTAGTTTTAGAATTGTTAGAATCCTGGCTGAACTTCCTCCTGCAGATCATCTAATACAAAGGAACTAGAGGCTTCTGCAAAATGCCATCCTAGGATAAGTAGCTATTTTCTCAGCATGCCATAGTTTGCCAATGTGTGTATGGGGGTGGCGGGAGGGGTGGGAGGAAAACCTTACAGAGAAGAGAACCATAGGACTTTTACCAAATTGAACGCTATACCCCGTGATAACGACTGGCCAGGCAGTCCTGACTGAGTTTCTGAAAAGCCATCAGCATCCCTAAAACAAATCATAGGGGTCTGAATCAGAAGAAGGCCATGCTTTCAACGTGGTCTCTGAAGGCCAACAAGAAGGTGGGTGCACACATTTAGAGAAGCAGTCTGCACTGCAACAGAAAGGTCGAGGAGAAGACATAACATCACCTTGGAATCTGTGGCCAGCAGAACTGTACCATCTTCACGTATCAAAGGCTGCTGGATGTTCACAAGCATCCCTGGATCAAGAAGACCTGTTTGTCTATTTAAGACATAAAGAAACCAGAGTAGCTTCCAACATTTAATGTACAGTATAGTCATGCTATGTTTCTCTGTCCCTGTCACGTCTGCAGAACTGTCTGAGTAAAAGAAAACTAACTAGATGCAGCCACCAAATGACTGGACACCCCCATCTCTCTGCAATGAGATGTGCACACAGCCATGTCTACAGCCGGAGACAGGATGACACACAGACAACATCCTCAGGGCTTCCATGCGGACTTGATCTTCAGAGTATCACCAAGGCATTGTCAACTTTAGTTCCCTGTTACACATTTGGATTTGTTTTCCCTCTCTCTGTTCCTTTTAAATTAAGTTCAATATATTACATTTAAAAGAACATATAAGTTACTTGTGGTACTATCTGGGACCACACCTGGGACTTAGGCCTTTTGTCTATACTGCAAAAAAGCTCCATTCTTGAATTACAGAACTGTTTTCCTGTAAGAATAATGCCCAAACTATAGGACATAATCCAAGCCCGAGACAGGAAAAATTCTGACCCCATCTTAAACTAGCCATCCTCAGTCCTGTCCAGAGGTTTGACTGGAACCGCTCCAAAAAGCGGGATGAGGCAGGACAAGGCTCTGGCTGTGGCAGGCAGGCGATACAAGCCCCTTTCCCAGAAACATCAGTGCCTCCTCTGATCATCTACGAAGGCTGATGGCAGTGCTGCTCTGTCAAAACAGGGACTGACCTTGTTCCATCTTTATCTGCCACAAACGTGGGAGTGGCTATCAGAGGACTTCTCAGGTCCTTCCGGATATAGATTTTCTCAGTTGACGCAGCACAATTGCTTGGTTTCTCCCGTTGCACATCAAAGGGCTTTCGTTCACTCTGCACAGCTTAAATCACAACATAAATAGTCATGTTTAGAGGAAAGATTTTAATCAATAAAAACCATATCCTTCACGGTTTAAAGTAAGGGGTCTTCCTTACAAAGTCTAACTCAATTTTCACAGTGGACTTTTCAGCCAAAGGAAAGAAAGGTTCAAAGCCAAACAATGCTACGTTAAATCCAAAGGCAGGAAAAGGAGCTCAAGATGGTGGGCGCTGCCTGTGAAGAATGGCAGCTCGGCCTTGGCACAGCCTTGTGGGGCCCACACGGGGCCCTCTGGGTTTTCACTTCTTACCTGCTGACGAAACGGACTCTCTCCAGGATAAGAAACACCCATCTTCAAGGGGGTCCCTAACAGAGAGCTTGTCCAATGCCACATTGCAGAGGAACAATTCTGATGCCCAACTCAAGTCTGCATTTTCTATCACCCTAGCAACCACTCCCTTCAACAATCTGGTATACAGAACAGGTATACATGCCAGAAACAACTGAAGAAAATGAAGACTGAGCCCCAAATCCAATACATAAGGTAAAGGGTTCTATTTCAGAGGAAGACCCTGTGGCTGGGAGAGCCTGCATATCTTCCCAAGGCCTCACGGCTCCTAAGTGGCAAACCTGGAGCTTGGTCTGGTATAAGCTTTACTCCAAAACCTGTGTTCACCCCACTCCACAGTGCTGCTTCTTGACTTATCTGGAGGCGTAGTAACATACACACCATGAGAAACGACCAACCCAAGCAATGTCGGCACTGAAGAACCTAGCTGATCGAGAAGGTAAACCAAAATGAAGCCAGAATGGACACTTTTCCTTAGTATTTTAAAGTCAGGTACAGCAACCTTTCTTAATAGACTTGTACTTGCTCACTTCCTCCCTCCCTGTTAACTCACGTGGTTTCTTTAATACCGTTACTCACATTCCATTTTCATGCCCATCTCTAAGCATTTTTTCAGCCGGCAAAACTGACAGCGGTTCCGGTGGTGCTTATTGATGATACAGTCTTGGTTGCTCCGGCAGCTGTAGGTCAAATTTTTCCTTACGCTCCTTTTGAAGAAACCTTTGCAACCTTCACAACTGACAGCCCCATAGTGACGGCCTGCAAGGATAAAGAGTACAAGAAGTGGTTTACCGAGAGAAGAGGTGACCTGTCACAGGTCTGTCTTTAAGGCAAGACTATCAAAGCGACTGGTGTGCAGTGTCAGTTGCGGCTCCATGTGTGGACAACCCATAGGGTATGGTGCCCAGGTCTTTCACGTCATTTCTCTACACTCTTTAGTGAGGTCATGATGGAAAAACTTAAGCTCAGATAGGTTACGTGACAGCTGGTAAATGGCGTGACCTGAGTGCTTTTAGGACACGGAGGACGTGCCATACACTTGCCATACAGTACAAGCTCACAGGGATGGCCGAACTGTGCTGTCCTCAGCACGCATCTGGTCCTGGTTTTCAAGACCTAGGCTTTTGAGGCTACTCAGCTCCCCTGCCCTGCCAAGAGCAGCAGGTAGCAAACGCATGCATGAGCAGTTTGGGCACACAGGGTCTCCCCGCATTTATTCTCCGTGTGAATCATGTGCTGGCCCCCCTCACCTCCCCTGGGGGAAGTGGAATGATGATGGGAAGCAGCATGGGCACTGTGGCTGCATGGGCCACAGTGAAGGAAGGTTGTCATGTGGCTTAGCTGGGTTAGCTAGACAGGCCCTTTCGGAAACACAGTCCTAGAAATACATTATTAAACACAGTTCTTTCTTTCCTAATCTTGGTTACTGTGGTGTCTCTTAACTTCTAATTACCAATGACACTAAAAAGAGCCCTCCACCTCAGTTCACCCTTCTTAGTTCACAAAGTACTTCCTAAGAGGCTTGGTCTAGCCTCCTTTAAAAAAACAAAAACAAAAACCAAACAGGACCACAAAGTATCCAAAGTTCGTGTGAATTTTGTGACCCCAGAATAAAGTGGCACCAAGCAGCCACCACAGAACTCAGGCCCATGCCCTGCGCATCGCTGGAACTACAAACGCAGTAACTATTTCTCCACTCCTCCCGGCCTGCCTCACTGTCTCCTACAGCTCCCAGTGTGAGCAGGCCAAGGCTGGACTGTTGGGCCAGGCATCTCCTCCAGCCTCCTGGTGCCCACACGCTAACCACAGAAGCCTGGGTCTCTGCCCTCAAGACACCGGGGAGTGGACATTAAACTCTCTGGGCCCTGGCCTCACCAGCTGGAATGCCCTTTTGCTTTCCCCAACATGCACACATTCAACCTCCAAATCTCACAGAGTAACTGCCTCTGGGGACCTTTCCTGACCCTGGGACTCCAGCCAGAATCACAAGCTCCCTCTTCCTCCACTTCAGCCATTTATCACATTGGGTTACAGTGAGGGAATGACAGAGACAGTTAACAGGATGAAGGGGGAATAAATAACACATTTTGTGAAATGGCAAAGCATTGTGGCAACACTGACTAGATTAGTGATTACTTTCTTAGTAGCAATACATATTCAACACTCAACCAAGATTTACAAATCAAAGAAATAGTTCTTGACTTTTCCTTTTGATTCTAATAATCTGACAAACTGTTCTGCTTATATGTATCATTACCCCAATAAGAAAAGTGGAGCTCATGGTTTGAAACCTACAAACCTACAGAAAATGTTTTCTCTCCATTACCCTTCTCCCCAATCTGGTTCATAATGTTGGTCCACGATGCACACCCAGCATAACCTGGGGTTACTTACCGGAGGCTTTGTCGCCACAGACCACACAGTACTCTACCACCTGGGGCCGTTGGACGTCGGCCTTCCCCAGCAAACGCTCCACAGAAGCAGAGTCCGTGACGATCTAAGAAGAATCAGGAAACAAGCAGGGTACAGATTAAAAATCAGACTGCTGATGTGAAAAAAAAAAAAAAATCAGACTGCTAAGCAAAGTAATGTTTAACTGTAAATTCTTAATCTTGGGTTTCTAAGCAGGAGAACTCTGAGCAGAACTGGGAAAATTCCACCTGACAACCGGAATGGCCTTGCTTTTCTGGACTGCACCCCTTCAATGGGAGTAGGGGTTGGGGGCTCTCCAGGGTCAGGTACTGGTTTTTACTGATCTGTTCTACCTGGCTACCACAACCACCCAGGATTGGGGGCCATGTGGGGAATCACACAGAGCCCCCAACATAAAGATACTGAAGTCTTTCTGGCTGCCTCTCTGTACCCATGAAACAGCTTGAAAGTATGCAGAGAGGTACATTTGTCAGAGAAACAATCAAACTCTATTAATTAAATAAATAGGTCTCTCACTAAGGCAGCTTAGAGTGGAAGGACTAGAATAGGTGATCTCCAAAACCTATTATTTCTCCTTCATTTATAGGTGACTTTCTAGATGACAAACAGTGCTACTCATCCAGAAGAATACTGTAACTTATGCTAATGTACCGAATATAAGCCTTACAATGATTTACGTATGGTGGGAATATATACAGAAATCATGTAGAATGACTTCTTGTAAAACATGCAACCAAATCAATAGCCATCCTTTCACAAACAAGGAGTAGTCTAAATAAGCAGGCAAGAATTCGGATTTCAGATGATTGGAATGTACTCTGGGAAAGGAAGGATGAGGCAATATTTATTAACTGCACCATGAAATAGCTCAAAAGTATAGTTCTGGTGTTCTGAATCCAACTCTATCAGGAGAAGAAAAAAAATCATGTCCTTAATTTTCTCCATAGCGAAAAGTCTGCCCCAAAACACATGGATTCTTAGCAGCGTTATTTGCAGTAGCCAAAAGGTAGAAGCAACTCAAGTGTCCATCAACAGATGAATGGATAAACAAAGTGTGGTTTGAGAGACCTACTTATTTAATTAATGGATAAGCATAATGGAATATTTAGTCTTAAAAAAAGAAATTCTGATACCTGCTACAACATAGATGAACCTTGAAAACATTATGCTAAGTGATATAAGCCACTCACAAAAGGACAAATATTGTAGGATTTCACTTAAATGAGGTCCCTAGAGTAGTTAGACAGAAAGTAGGATGGTGGTTGCCAGGGGCTGGTGGAGGAGGGAATGGGGAGTTGGTGTTTAATGGGTACAGAATTTCAGTTTGGGAAGATAAAAAGGGTTCTGGAGATGGACAGTGGTGATGGTTACACAACAACGTGAATGTACTTACTGCCACTGAACTATACACCTAAAAATGATTAAGATGGTTCAATTTTGATACATTTCATCACAAACTTAAAAATAAAAAAATAAAAACATGGATTCCAACTTGATCCTGACTAAACATGTTCCATGTTTGGCAACCATGAGACACTGCCCTCCAGTCTCTGTTTCTTCCAGTGCCGGGCTTGGAAATTTAGTGCTTCCCAACAGCCCTGCTTTCCTTAAGCCTTTGCTCTTCTCCTTCCTGAGCCCATCCCGCCCTGCCAGGGTTGGAAGAAGCAGGGCACAGACAGAGATGAGAACTGAGGGGCCGAAGCAGCAGTTCACAGGAGCATGGAAGGACACAGCGACGAGCTGGACCCGGCCTGACCACCTGGACAAGGCTGAGCTAAGAGTTAGGAACAAGTCAGACCTTGTCTGACTGTGGTCAGCCCTAGGTCGCATCCCTAAAATATCCTGGGCCA
The DNA here is from genome assembly GCF_964194185.1 of Rhinolophus hipposideros. Classification (NCBI taxonomy): domain Eukaryota; kingdom Metazoa; phylum Chordata; class Mammalia; order Chiroptera; family Rhinolophidae; genus Rhinolophus; species Rhinolophus hipposideros. Next base: position 27,413,370 of record NC_138060.1, read on the forward strand.
AGGGCTGCCACCGTGTGTGGCCTTAGTTCAGTGGCCTCAGTGCCACCTTGCTCATGCCAGTCTCCTACGGGCCACTGATTTTTCCCAGTTCAACTACCATCCCACCTAAGCATTATCGTTGGCTGCCTTGTGGGTCTTGCCATTCATTTGTTGATTTTTTACTTTAGCCAAAGCAGCAACCTGCCATGTCTGCCAGTCCCCAAAGGACTTTCTGGAGATGGATTTGACCTCCGAAACAGAGGTTAGAGTCAGGAACAAGTCCAGTAGCACAAGTGCTGACATAACACCTGTCAGTAGGCCTTACCTGGATCCTGCCGGGGACAAGGTTGTCCGAGGTGGTGAATATGAGCTGTTTGGCGCTGGATGTCTCCGGGGAAGCCAGGATCACCTTCCCAGTTCCAGCTCCATCTGGGCTGGTCAGGATGAACTGCTGCTTGGGGGAGCCGGAGGCGTCCACTGCGGTGACTATCTGGATCTTCTGTCCTGTCTGCTGGTCTGTCACAATCTACAAGACACAACATGGAGGCTGCTCTCACGGGGCATCATGTGACTCATGCATTCGCAGGCGGTACTCAAAGCAGTCACCGCCCAACGCCGTCCTGGATTCCATGGTGGTCCACGAAGCAGTTTCACCAGTGCACGGTGAAGTGAGAAAAATAAAACACAACAGTGAGCTTTTCAGAAGCCAATTTTCATAAAGCTAATTTATTCTAGGATGTTATCATTCCCGCTATTTCTAGAATTAAAATGCCCTTTGGGGTAGGAGAAGGGGGAATTGGATGAAGATGGTCAAAAAGGTACAAACTTCCAGTTTTACGATAAGTAAGTCCTGGGGATGGAATATACAGCACAGTGATTATAGTTAACTCTGCTGTCCTATGTAGTTGACAGTCATTAAATAGAGAGCAGATTCTAAGAGTTCTCATCAAAAGGAAACAAATACCTTCTTTTTTTCTGTATTTGTATGAGATGATGGATATTAACTAAACTTACTGTGGTAATCATCTCACAATATATGTGAGTCAAGTCATTATGCTGGATACCTTGAACTTATGCTGCATGTCAATCATATCAATAAAACTACAGAAAGAAAAGCTCTTTCTTTTATAAAATGAAGACAGTAATAAATAGATGATAGATTTAATTACAAAACAACAACTATCTTTGTCCTAGGCGTAATAAAAATATGAACAACTCTAATTTTGAAATGCTACTGATCAACGAAAACCAGACACCTGGGACTGACTGCTTGAAAGAGGGGTTGTTTCTGAAGGGCAGGGCCTGTGAGTAATCTCGCCTTGGGGGCTAGCACACAGGGAGCCCTCTGCTAACATCCCCGATTTCTCCCACTTCCTGACTCAGAGGCCTTTCAGAATAGAGACGACGCCTGATTCAGGGCTAGACCCCCAGGGCCAGCACAGGGCCTGACCCCTGCAGAGCAGACCTGAATCACTGATTGTAGAATCACTGAAGGCAGTGGCTGCTGACCCTGCAGATGTCCTGCCCCTGACCCCACGAGGGTCTCCTACTGTCAGAGCACACCTCTTCCCAGAGTCCCTAAGCGCATCAGTCAGGATTAAAACAGATGTCATGGCAAGGGTGACTTCTCTTACTCATTCAGAAAGTTCTCTGAAGCTGTTTGAGTCCCTGCCCTGCCTCTTTCCCAGGTTAAATGCCCCGCTTAGAGCACTGCCCACCTTCTCCCTGAGGACACCAACAGGCCTTCACTGAAAACAGGAGTCTTGGGGCCCTTGGCAAGGGGAGATGTGCTTTATCTCTGGCTGGAACTCAGTTCCTACAGCATATTTATGGGCAGATCTGGCATCTGCTTGTCTTGATAGACGATGCTTTGTGACATGGAATTTTTCCACAGCTGAACAGGAAACTCACACAGAGTCTAACACAAGAGCTTTGCCAACTGTACAATATGGAAAACCAGACAATTCTGGTTGGTTCAAAAGAAAGTAACATAGGCAAGAAAGATTCAATCACTTAACACATGTTTACTGAGCACCCACTATGCGTCAAGCACTGTTCTCAGTACTAGGGATAGGGACATACACACCCAAAGACCCACCTTGTAGAGCTAACCTTCTAGCAGGGGAAACAGACAGTGAGCACTCATAGTACATCCATGAAGTAAGTGCCATAGAGAAAACTAAAAAGCAGGGTAAATGGACACAATATGACATGGGGAAGAAGCCAAGGGAAACACTTTAGGAAGAAAGACCTCTCCGAGGGAGTGACGATGAGCAAATACCTGAATGATGTAAGAGAGGAAGCCATGCAAAGATGTGGCAAAGTGTGTTACTGGCTGAGGGCCCAGTAAGTGCACGACCAGAAAGAACAGCAGACTGGGGACAGAAGACACAAAAACGAATCCTTAGCTGATGGCTGGGCACAAATCCCAGTAAATCATCATTTCCAATTGAAGGATCAAAAGATCTTTAAGGCTGAAGAACAGATTGAGAGAGAAGGAAAGGAAGTACCTTTCATTGTTATAATCTGTGGCATACCCAGAGTCCCCTGAAACGCAAAAACATGACACAAAAAACCTTGTAAAAAGAATTCTCTTTTAAAAAACTTTCCTACCCAATGATCAACTGAAAGACTGGTTGACAAACACTTCTCTCAGATGCCACAGATGGGACTTCCTGCCTTAGGCAAGAGGTCAGCACAATGACTTTCAAAAAGCCCTCATCACACTGAGATCTGAGTCAAATGTCTGACTTCCTTTTCCCATCTACCGATTCTTATTTCCTTCCTAAAGTGTTTTCCCTGCTAAGAAACAAAATAGTCATGTGAATTAGAGGGCTCTTAAATGACCAACTACAACCAAGGCAAGGCTAGTAAGTCCTTCAGCCTTGGTATGTTCAGAAATAACACACACTGCGCCTGGGGACACACAGTAACTGGAGTGTCACTTCCTTTTATGTTATTCCCGGGTCCTCTTGGTTGAGGCAAGGCATGTATGGAGCCGGGAAGGAGCTGGGAGGACTGGGTCTGGACAGGGACAGTTGCTCTTGGTGACTCTATAACATATCCCAAAGCCCAGACTATTTTCTTCCCTTCCCAAAGACTCAGGCTCACATGAGTTCAATGAATTATTTATAAAACATTAAAAAATTTTTTGTTTATCCTTCTCTCCCAAGATATTTGCATTTTCCAGTTAGATATTGCCTTCATGAAAAAAACAAAACATGTAAGCAGAAAAAAAAAATTCCCCAAATACCCACTGGAACCCCCGGGGTGACCATGAGGCAAACCAAGACCTTCCACAGCTGAACAGGAAACTCACAGAGTCTAACACAAGAACTTTGCCAACTGTTCAATATGGAAAACAGGTAGCCTCCCGTTGAATGAGACCAAGGAAACACTAAACTGAGAAAATATATCTAGACTTATTAACATTTAAGTCTCCTGTGGAGAAGTGGAAGTGAGATATTATGGGTTGAACTGTGTCCCCCAAAAAGAGATGGTTAAGTCCTAAGTCCTAACCCATGGTACCTGTGAACGTGACCTTATTTGGAAACAGGGCATTTGCAGATGTAATCAAGTTAGGATGAGGCCATATTGGATTAGGGTAGTAGGCCCTAAATCCAACGACTGGTGTCCTCATAGGAAGGCCATGTGATGTCAGAGACAGATTCCCATAGGCCCTGTGATTTCCACTGCACAATTTTGCACAGTGTGGGAATTTTTAGGAATGCACATGTCACATTATAGCAGAGCTGACTGTATTCTACTAGCACAAGGCTCTTTCTAGTTCTTTCTCCAAAGGACCTCAATGTGACCTGGCACACTGCTGTTCTCCTCCATGTTACCCACTCTCTGTTCCAGCTAGGCTGGGCTCACCATTTCTGTTGTACAGAAGAACCTGCAAATGGACCCCTGAAGGTAAAAACCGGCCACTGGATAACTTGTTTCACTTCCAAAAGTTTAAAAATTTAAAAAACTGGATGCCAACATCTGAAAATAGAATTGTTTCCCATAAATATCAGACCTACAGTTCTCTTGAAAAACTGGAAACTCTGGCCATCCAGGGTCCAAGTTCCCCCATGTCAACAGCTAACTGGGTGTGACTGCCTCTTTAGATGGGGCACAGGCTCTCTGGTTTGTCCCAATCCCCACCTTGTCAACGTGATCCTGTAAATACCTGAATTTGTGATCCTGAGATAGAGTTTTGCAGCTAGAGCTGCAGATGGAATGCCTGCTCTACTGCTTCCCAACTGTGTCAGCATGGAGCAGTTATACAAGCCTTCTGAGCCTCTGTTTACATATCCACAAAAAAAGGATTATTAAGAAAGTGAAATGATACAAGGTGTGTGAAAGTACTTGGTATACCGCCCAGAACATAACAGGACCCTGGTAAAAGTATTTCCTTTCTCTAAGCTCTTACATAGTGCGCTCCTCGCTTGGGAAGTCATGTCTTAGTTCTTTTAGCTCATCAAATCTTTCTAAGTGGGAAAATTAAGACTTTTTACTATAGCTCAATTAGCCTTTCAATCATTCCTCAAATACTTACAAAGGTCTACTCTGTGCCAGGTGCTTTGCTAGATTACAGGCATTATGGAGATGGCTCCTGCTTTCATGAAGCTTTCAGTTTACTGGAAGAGACTGGTAAAAAACAAGTAAACAGACCAGCTAGTTAACAATTTCAGTTTATATGCTATGTATTATGAGGGAAAAAATCAGGTTGGGGTTAAGAGAGAATAACACAAACACTAACTTTAGAAAGAAGGTAAAGGAAGGCTCTGTGAGGAGGGGGCATTTAAAACAAGATTCAAGGCTGAGAAGACAGACAGATAAAGGTTTAGGGAAAACCGTGTTCTAAGCAATAGGAAATGTTCTGGCATATGGAAAACCCTAAGAGAAAGCAACTCTTAGAACCGATCTCAGGCCCATGGACAATGAAGAGTGGCCCAAGGAACCCAGACAGAGAGGTGGATTGGCCTTGCTGGGAGTAGGGATTTCATTCAAAGTACCATCAGAGCCATTCAGGGTATTTCCCCTCCTAAAATCAGGTCTTCAAGTTCTTACACTATTTTATATCTATCTTATACTATTATTAATAGATATGCATGAGCCCACACACACCACATACATATTTGTGTATAAATAAATATATAAAATTTGTCAGATAATTAAAGGTCAGGGTATATTACAGCATAATAAGGGAAAAATAGCAAAGATGATTAAATTAAAATAAAAAAACTAAAGGAAATCTATTTAAAAACACTTTTGGACCAATGCAAAAAAGTAAATGATTCCAGTCAAGATGGTGAAGTGGATAAACACTGTGCCCTCCATCTCCCACGACCATATCAAAATTACAACTACAGAACAACCATCTTCGAGAATCGCCTGAAATCTATTTGAACAAAAGTCCTATAACTAAGGATATAGAGAAGAAGCCATGTCAAGATAGGAGGAGCAGAGACGTGGCATGGCCTGGTCCCACACCCACATGAGGTATTTAAAAACTGGGAGGGATATCTCAGCTGCAGAGGTACCCCCTGAGGAGCAAGGGGTTGTACCCCACGCCAGGCGTCCCAGCCTAGGGTTCCAGGGCTGGGAAGAGAAGTTCCTATAACTTCTGGCTGTGAAAACCAGTGGACTGTGGCTGAGTGAGGAAGAGGTCTGCTGGAGTCCCAGGTGATCCTTTTGAAGGGCCTGTGCACAGACTTACTCGCTGATGGACTCACTTGCTCTGAGCTCCAGTGTGGGTGCAGCAGCTCGGAACTGAGTTGTCTGACTTCAGAGTGAGGGCTAAAGGGACAGCTTTTTCCCCAGAAAGAAGTGCTGGCAGAAGCCATTGTTCCTTTGTTGAGTCCTTCCCTTACCCAGCCTGTAGGTGCACCCAAGTACCATATCTAAGTCTCTATCGATGTGGCTAACACTGTTCGTTCACCCCACCTTGGTGATTCCCTGAAACCCTGCCCCACCCAACTTTTGGGTCCACCCAAGCCATTTCCAGTGGGTTTTCTATACAAATGGCCTGTCTTGGTGAATGCTGCAGAATTCCCTAAAATCTCTCAAACGTTTCTGGCCTCTGCATGTTCTGTACCTCTTGCTAAGCAGCCCCAAGCATGGCACTAGCAGCAGGCAGCCTTAGTTTTCAGCTTAGCTTCTCCTAGGCACCTCTAAGCCCAGCACAAGTAGCAACCACCTGCAGATCACTTTGTAGCTCATACCCAGTGGCCCTGGGTAGGGCACAGGCAGCAGCTGAACTTAGTCTGCACCAGAGCCCCTCCCTTGAGGCCACAGAACCAAATACCTGGTGGTCAGCTTCAGACCCCACCAGAGCACCACCCCATCACCTCCACAAATGACACATCCAAAGGGCAGACTCAGCAGGCACTAGGGCCCTGCTAACGTGAGTCCTACTCCATAGAGTTGGCCCCTGCACAACAGTGCCTTCCCTATAGTCACAGTCAGTCCTCATACTGACGTGCAAACCCTCCCACTGGCGTGCAAACAGCAATCAGGTTCAACTACAACAGGACTGTACACACAACCCACACAAGGGACATACCTGCAGCACCCAGCTCAGGTGACCAGGGAGACTGTATACCACAAGACACCTACTACATCGGCCACTCTACCAAGACCAGGAGACACAGCACCCCTACCTACTACACAGAAACAAACACAGGGAGGCAGCCAAAATGGGGAGACAAAGAAACATGTCCAATGAAAGAACAGACCAGAAGAACTAAACAAAAATGGAGACAAGCAATCTACCAGATGCAGAGTTTAAAACACTGATTATAAGGATGCTCAAAGATCTCAGTGAGAACTTCAACAAAGAGATAGGAAACATAAAAATGGAGATTTAAAAAAAAAGAAATGAAGAACACAGTACTGAAATGAAGAACACATTAGAGGGAATCAATAGTAGATTAGATGAAACAGGATCAAATCAATAATTTGGAAGGCAGCAGAAAACACCCAATCAGAACAGCAAAAAGGAAAAATACAAAAAAAAAAATGAGGATAGTTTAAGGGACCTCTGGGACAAACAACATCAAGTGTACCAATATTCACATCATAGGAGTACCAGGAGGAAAAGAGAGCAAGGTATTGAAAACCTATTAGAAGAAATAATGACATAAAACTTCCTTAACCTAGTGAAGGAAATTGACATATGAGTCCAGGAAGCACAGAGAGTCCCAAACAAGAGTAACCTAAAGAAGCCCACACCAAGACACATCATAATTAAAATGCCAAAGGTTAAAGACAAAGATGGAATCTTAAAAGCAGCAAGAGAAAAGCAGTTTTCTACAAGGGAGCTCCCATAAAACTGTCAGCTGATTTCTCAACAGAAACTTTGCAGACCAGAAGGAACTGGCACAAAATAGTGAAAGTGAGGGAAAGCAAGGACCTACAATCAAGATTACTCTACCCAGCAAAGCTATCATTTAGAATTGAAAGACAGATAAAGAGCTTCCCAGACAAGAAAAAGATAAAGGAATTCATCACCACTAAACCAATATTATTAAACCAGTATTACAAGAAATGTTAAAGGGATTTCTTTAAGAAGAAAAAGAGATAAAAATATGAATAAAATGGTAATAACTACATTTAACTAAATTTACCAACAATTACTTTAAATGTAAATGAATTAAATGCTCCAATCAAAAGACATAAGGTGGCTGAATGTAAAAGAAAATAAGAGTCTTACACATGTTGCTTACAAGAGACTCACTTCATATTAAAAGTCACACACAGACTGAAAGTAGAGATGGAAAAAGATATTTCATGATAACAGAAATGGAAAAAACAACAAAAAAAACCCAAACAAAACTGGGGCAGCAATACTTACACCAGACAAAATAGGCTATAACAAGAAACAAACAAAGGCTGTAACAGGAGACAAAGAAGGACCCAGTAATTCCACTTCTGTGTATTTATCCAAAGAAACCTAGAACACAAATTTGAAAAGTATAACATGTGGTTACTTCATAAGCTAGACGAGCTTCAAGACACAGACTCTCTGAGGAGGAATACCTAAGGAAGCCCCAGTCAACACACAAAACCAAAGATACAGGAGGAATTCGAAACGTCTAGCATCTACAGCTATAGGAAAACATTAAATACAGCTCAACCCCTAGCCAGATTAATATAAATCCTCATACTAGAGGTTTCTTTACCTCAGTTCCTATTACCTGTTACAGCTAATACTGTCTGGCATTCAACAGAAAATTTACAAGGCATGCCAAAAGGCAAGAAAAACACAATCTGAAGAGACAAAACAAGTATCAGAACCAGACTCAGACATGACACAAATGTGGGAATTATCAAAGAATTTAAAACAACCATGATTAATATGTTAAGGTCTCTAAAAGAAAAAGGACAACATGCAAGAACAGAAGAGAATGTAAGCAGAGATGGAAATTCTCAGAAAGTAGGAATGTTAGAAATAAAAAACTGCGAGATAAATGAAGAATGCCTTGATGGGCTCACCAGAACACTGGACACAACCAAGGAAAGAATCAGTGAGTTTGAAGATAGGTCAGCAGAAACTTCCCTAAACTGAAATGCAAAGGGGAAGAAAAGAATGGGAACACCCGCCCCCGCCCCCCCAAAAAACCAAAACCACCCCAAACAGAATATCCAAGATGTATGGGACAATTTCAAGATATAATATATGTGTAATGGAAGCCCAAAAGGAGAATGAAGGGCTATTTGAAGTAATAATGACCGAGAACTTTCCAAAATTAATGACAAATACCAAACCATAGATCTATGAAGCTTAGATAACATCAAGCAGAATACTGAAAAACTACATTTAGGCATATACTGTTTGCCAGAGCAAATACCAATGAAAGACAAGAGGCTTAATTCTTCCTTTTGAAAATAAGGGAAGAGATTTCATCCCCCTCTCCCTTTCCTTTTAGAACTTGTTCTGTTCCCTTTCTCCCATTTGCAAACTACTTCCTGTGATAAAGATGTAAGAAGTTTGTCCTCACGCCCCTGAATTAACAGAAGGTAAAATAAAATCTTGTTTTCATTTCTAATTTATCTGAAAAATAATTGTTTAAGTTAATAATAGTACTAATGCACTGAATGTGAAATGAAGGACAGCAATGTCACAGGAAGTGGGGGGAGGAACAGGGAATACCCTGCTATAAGGTTCCTGCACTGTATGTGAAATAGAATAGTGTTGTCTGACGGTGGACTTAGATTAGTTTAAAATGGATATTGTAAACTCTAGGGCAACAACTAAAAACATTTATAAAGAAGTATATTTGATACACTAAGATATAAAAGGGATCATATAAGTTACTCAGTCAAATCCAGAAGAAAAAGAAGCCTCTGGCAACAAACAGAAAAGTTACACACGTTAGATATTAATCCAAATATATCCATAATCACTTTAAACGTGAAGGTCTACATACACTAATTAAAAGACAGAGACTGTCACTTAGATAAAAAAAAAAAGAAAAAAGAAAAATCAACTATAAATTGTCTACAGGAAACTCTAGACATAGATTAAAAGAGAAAGATACCATGCTAACACTAATCAAAAGACAGCTGGAGTAATTATATTAATTTAAAGACAAAGTAGACTTTAGAACAAGGAAAATATCAGGAAGAATAAAGAGAGACATTACATGATGATAAATGGGTCAATTTCCACCAAAGACAATAATCCTAAGTGTGTATGCACCTAACAACACAGTATCAAAATACGTGAGGCAAAAACTGATAGAACTACCAAGGAGAAATAGAGAAATCAACTATGACAGTTGGAGATGTCATTTCTCCCGTCAGCAACTGATGGATCAAGCAGGCAGAAAATCAATAAGGATATAGTTGGCCTGAACAGCATTATCAATCAACTCAATATAACTTGACATTTATAAAATAATCCATCTAACAATAACAGAATACACATTCTTCTCAAGCTTGCATGTAACATTCATTAAGACAGATCACATTCTGGGCCATAAAATACACCTAAAAAGTAAAACAAAGGAATCATAAAGTATGTTCTCAAATCGTAATAGAATTACACTAGCAATCAGTAATAGAAAGACAGCTAGAAAAATCCCCAAATATTTAGAATGACACATGTATCAAAGATAAAGTGTCAAGAAAAAACTTAAAATATTTTGAACTATATAGAGCTCACAACAGAGGTCTGGGCCAGAGATACCATTTGGGAGTCACTAGCATAGAATAACATTTAAAGCCTAGGGTTCTGCTAGAGAAAATACAGACAAGACAAACTGGCCCCAAAGTGCAATCCTGAGGAATCCCTACTTTTAGCAGTCCAGCAGAGAAGGTGCAGGAAAGAACTACAGCCAATATCATACAAGTTAGGCCAGAATTATTTCCTGTAAGTTTTATGACTATGAATCCTTCTGTAAAACCAATACTTAGCGATTGATCTGGGATATTTCAGAGCAGAGGTTCTGGAAAAGCCTACTATTTTAATATACGTATTTACCTTTGGATCATAAAGTACATTTAATGTAGTAAGATAATCAAAATAAAATTAGACATAATTTTTTAAAAGCCTATTGGTTGTAAAGTAAATGGGATAGGGGTACAGGAAAGGATGGGGAAAGAGTCCTTTCTTATTTATAATTACATAAAATTTGAGTTATTAGCTTGGATGTTCAACAATAGTAACAGAAATGCAAAATTTACACAGCAATGATATGTAATTTCACCTCGAAAACTGAAAGATTAAAATGTACATACTGCACAATATATAGATGAGTGTGTGGGGAAACAGGCACTCTCATATCAGGCTGGTAGTAGGCACAACTTCTTTGGAAGGCACTCTGGAAACTACTGTCAAAATTACACATGGACACACAGCTATTGTCATACTAAGTAAGAAGCTGAAAGCTTTTCCTCCAAGATCAGGAACAAGACCAGGATGCCTACTCTCCCCACTTTTATTCAACATAGTGTTGGAAGTCCTAGTCAGTGCAACTGGGCAAGAGAAAGAAAGAAAAGGCATCCAATTGTAAAAGGAAAAAGTGAAACTGTCACAATTTGCAGATGACATTATATATAGAAAACCTTAAAAATCTCATAAAAAACTGTTAGAATAAATGAATTCGTAAACTTGCAGGATACAAAATCAATATACAAAGGTCTGTTGTGTTTTTATACACTAATAATGAATTATCAGAAAGAGAAATTTTAAAAAATTCCCATTTACAATTACATCTTTGGGATAAAATATCTAGGAATAAATTTAACCACTGAAAATTATAAGACATTAATAAAAAAAAATCGAAGACACAAATAAATGGAACGATATTCTATGCTCATGGACTGGAAGAATTAATATTGTTAAAATGTCCAAATACCATATGATCTCACTTATATGTAGAATCTTAGAAACAAAACAAAACAAAAAAACAAGAGCTCACATATAAACAGCACAGACTGGTGACTGCCAGAAGCAGGGGTGAGGGGGTGAGCGAAATGGGTGAAGGAGGTCAGAAGGTACAAACTTCCAGTTATAAAATAAGTAAGTCCTGGGGATATAACATACAGCATGGTGACTACAGTCAATAATACTGTATTGCACATTAGTACGTTACTAAGAGAGTAGATATTAAAAGTTTTCATTGAAAGAATTAAAATGATAATAACCCATGGTGATGAATGGTAACTAGACTTATTGTGGTGATTATTTCACATACATACAAACTGCGAATCATTATGTTACACACCTGAAACTAACACATTAGTTATATTTCAATTACAGCAGCTCCTCAAACAACGTAATTTTTTGTTCAGTATTGTTTCCTCACAATGTTGATGAGACGCTGTAGGAACTTAACTCTTGTTTATATCAATTAGCCTCTGGTAAAAATGGTTTCATTATAAGTCATTTCACTTACAGTTGCAGAATCTATCGAGGATATTAAGTAAGGACGTACCATATACCTCAAACAAAAAAAAATTACACATGGACGCACCCTTTCCCCCAGCAAGCCTACTTAGAGGAACTGGTCCTACAGAAATACTCTCACATATGCTAAATCAAGCAGGTCAAAGTTATTCATTGCAGCATCCATGAAATGGAACATCAAATTGCAACTCAAGAGAAAAGAAGCTCTGTGTATACACATGGAATCACCTCCAAAAGACAGTGTTAAGAAAAAAAGAGTAAGGTGCAGAAAGAGTGGGCAGAATGCTGTCACATGTTTAAAAACATGCTGTGTGTATTTATACATATGCTTGTAGGTGTATACGCATATCGCGGATCTGAAAGAATAAGTGATATGGTAATGGTGGCTACCTCTTGGGAGACACTTAGGGAGGAGGAAGGGAGACTCATCTTTTACTCTGTACCCTGTTTGGTGTGATTCTGTTCCTATGTGCACCTATTACCCATTCAATACATACAAACAAACAGCTCCTACCCTGTTTCCCCGTATTATATTATTATATCAATTATATTATATTATATTATATTATATTATATTATATTATTATATTATATTATTATATCATACCTGGTCTTATAGTAAAATAAGACCGGGTTTTATATTAATTTTTGCTCCAAAAGACGCAGTAGAGCTGATGGTCTGGTTAGGTCTTATTTTTGGGGAAACATGGTACAAGTACCTGAGCGAGGTCACTAGAACACCAGAGTGAGAAAGGAAACATCAGATGGTTATGGACGTGGAAAGGATGGAGAACAGACACTGGCAGCTTGAAGAAGGGATGTTAGGATTACGGAGCTGGTAGAAGGGAGAAGTAGGCAAGAGTGGAGAAGGGGCTGCTATAAGAGCCCAAGATGCCTTCCCCACGGGAATGTAACAAAGATTTCAAACTTTCAAAAAATATATAAACGCAAAAATCCTTTCTGGTATAATGTGAAACCTCAATATATACAGTAGATAAATGAAGTATTTTATAATATAAATGTATTTTATAAGCTGAAATTTAAACATTTCCTTAGATCAAACAATGAGTACGACTATGCTCTTCTAAAAAACATAAACTTGAAATGGGGAATATGGAGGAATATCTCAGGGAAATCTTAAAATACACCAAGGTGGCAAGGGAAGCTTTATACCAAGGTCTGCCCCAAAGAGAACAAACATGGCAGTACAAGTGAGTGGACTGGTGATCTCCAGTGTGTCAGATTTGGTACAGGACATGTTCAAGTGTGTTTTTCTTTTAAACCAGCATGTTTCCCAGAAAATAAGACCTAGCTGGACCATCAGCTCTAATGTGTCTTTTGGAGCAAAAATTAATATAAAACCCAGTCTTATTTTAATACAACACCCGGTCTTACATAAAATTGTATAGTATAGTATAGTATAGTATAGTATAGTATAGTATAGTATAGTATAGTATAGTATAGTATAGTATAGTATATAAGACTGGGTCTTATATTAATTCTTGCTCCAAAAGACGCATTAGAGCTGATGGTCCGGCTAGGTCTTATTTTCGGGGAAACATGGGTATCTTAATCGCTTTGAAAGCTGGATTAAAAAATAAACTTTCAAACTAATTTTATGTAATCTGGGAAGCAATAAAGAACACAATTTGAAAACCATTGGCCTGGAAAGATGTGCATATGAAGAAAACTTGTGAGATTTCCTGAGAAGCTACTTTGTGCTTAGATGGCTTAGATTAAGCCTCTTTCTCAGACAAGTGGGGCTCTCCTATGGTTCTTCTTAATCCCCCATCTCCTTCCCACAGCTCCCACTCTAGACTGCTGTATCCCAAAAAACAACAGCTCTCAACCCCAGCCACAAGGCTACCCCCCCACTCTGAGGACTGCTACCCTTGCCAGTTGGCCCCAAAACCCTTTTGCAGCTATTAGGATAAAAGGACACTAATGGGGGCCGGCCCGGTGGCTCAGACGGTTTGAGCTCAGTGCTCCTAACTCCGAAGGCTGCTGGTTCGATTCCCACATGGGCCAGTGGGCTCTCAACCACAAGGTTGCCAGTTCAATTCCCCGAGTCCCGCAAGGGATGGTGGGGGCAGCACCCCTGCAGCTAAGATTGAACATGGCACCTTGAGCTGAGCTGCCACTGAGCTCCCAGATGGCTCAGTTGGTTGGAGTACGTCCTCTCAACCACAAGATTGCCGATTCAACTCCCACAAGGGATGGTGGGCTGCGCCCCCTGCAACTAGAAACGGCAACTGGACCTGGAGCTGAGCTGCACCCTCCACAACTAAGATTGAAAGGACAACAACTTTATTTGGAAAAAAAGTCCTGGAAGTACATACTGTTCCCCAATAAAGTCCTGTTCCCCTTCCCCAACAAAATCTTAAAAAAAAAAAAAAAGAAAAAAAGACACTAATGAACGTAAATCTATGCTTCAGCTCACCCTCTGTTGACCTGCATAACTAGATATGTTGATTTTGCTGATTGTCACACCTTATTATTATCATTATTAAAAACAGTAATATAAACCCCGGGATGGGAAAATATAGCTATAAAGGACTTAACTGGGACAACTTGATGACATTTTAGAATATGGACTGTGGGTTAGATAATGGCATGCTTCAATATTAAATTTGCTGATTTTTATTTTTTAGTATTAAGATCATTTATCACTTTATTAATTCACTAAGCATTTATTGACCCCTACTGTATCCTAAACATTATGGGGGGAACAGAGATATAATCATGAATAATAAATTTCCTGATTTTGATAACTGTATTGTGATTATGTAAGAGAATGTCATTGTTCTTAGGAAACATACTGAAGCATTCAGGGCAAAGAGATGTGATGTCTCTAATTTATTCTTAAATGATTTAGAAATATATACATACACAGACTCAGAATGTTACAGCAAACAATTAGTGAATCTGGGTAATGGGTATACAGGATTTCCATGTACTATTTTCTGTAAGTTTGAAATTATATTAAAAAAAACACATTAAAAAATCATCTCAGTTCCTAACATTTATTGATGTTTGCTTCCTATGAGATTACAGGAATTATCTCATTTAATCCTTTTAAAACCCTATAAAATAGGTACAATTTTTATTACTCTTTTACAGCTATACATACAGGTTATGAAATCTTTCCCCAGGGTCACATAGCTGAGTGGAGACAAGATCTGACCCCTAAGTCTGTGCCATTCAGAGTGAAAGTTTAAATGTTGCCTGGTCCGTCATCCTGATTATACAATCTTTCCCTCCCAACTTTATTATAGAAGGCACTATTTGGGTTCCAAGCATTGTTATTCATTCAAACACCATAGCATTTATCCTGTTCCCCGGCCAGCCTCAGAGCTTGGAGGAGGCATCAAGAGTCAGGCTTAGAAATGAAAACTTCATCAAAGCTATGAGCACCAGCATCAAGAACAGAGAAATTACCCTATAATCTTAATTTTCCTTAAAAACAAAAGAAACCATGAAACACAGTCAGTTCAGTTGCTCTTTTCCAGGATCAAAAAAACTATAAAATGGGGCACTGGATTTGACTTCAAGTGGGGGCCCATACTCTTTCACTACTAGGACATATTGCCTCTCAATTTGGAAGCATGTAAGTAACAAAATGGTACTCAATTTTATTGACAGTTCGTAATGAAAAGATTTTCAACTATATTTATACTAATAAATTGCATGCTAATGGGTTATCTTCCCTACAGAGACCGGAAGCTCAATGCCAAGGATCTATTCTATAAGACTTCTGTTCAAGGGACCTTACTGCATTCCAGCCAGGACACCAATGTCACCATGGGCCGAGCACCAGGCCCTGGGAAGTCTCACTGTATGAAATGGGATGCTAGAATGGCCCTTAGAAAACAAAGACTCTTCTTACACCAATGCAGGGGAAACATGCACTCTCTTGAAATACACACTAGCTGCTGAGAGTCTCCTGGGGGAACTGTCTGTGTTCTCATCTGCCCTCACATGGGTGTGAGATCATGATGTAGCCGTCATGGTTAAATGCAGTTAGCTCCTTCCCCAGTCAGGAGAATTAAAGAGGCAGGGGCCTAACACCTACTACAGAAAACTATAAAGGACGCATTTTGAAGTCATAATTAGCAAATGAGAACAAAGTAAAAAAGAAATAATAACTTAGCTATATAAAATTTCTAATTCTGGTGAATAGTAAAACAATGTCAGGCCATTACTTCTGAATTTCCACACACTCAGTTATGTATTTCCTACTTGGTGTAAAGTTAAAATAATGACAAATATATGAACTCCTGTATTTATGATAAAATATTATATAATACAAACATAATGAGAATATAATTTTAATTTATTTCATTTTACTTATTAGAACTCTTCTATGCTTAGTTTATAATAATCTATAAAATTACTTGTAAGAGTGCGCAAACACTATAGAAATTATCTAGTTACTTGGCCATATTGTTCACTTATACTAAGCTTGAAATAAACTGTAAATGAAAGCAACCCTTTTACTTACTCAAATACCTGTCTACCCTACTATTCTCTCAAACTCATGTCATATAACTAATATTTTCTTTTGCCATTCATCTTTGTTCATACTTTTTATTGGTTTGGCCTTTTGATTTAACTTGTTGAGATAACTATGAATCTTTAATCCAAGTTTGTTGATCCTGATTTCTATACCCATCCCTTCTCTTTATTCACTGAGCCACAGGCAGGTTCAGAGCTCTGGGGAAGACTAAACTTCCCATGAGTGAATACTGATTAGTTAATAACAATGCTAGTAATAATATTATACTGGGGATGCCAAAAAAATGTATACAAGTAGACACTTTGGTCAGTGTTGCTCAAGCAGTAGTTTGCCATAATCAGAAGTGTCTGGACGCTGATGGCAAACACTTTAGCACCTCTAGTAACTGCAGAAGTCAAACGTGACTCATAGTCATCTTTTGTTATCAGTATATATTGAATATTACAATTTTAATATCAAATATTAACATTTAATATTTAATAGTTTTCCTTTCTTAAAATGTGTATACATTTTTTGGGCACCCTCTGTATATAAATAATTAGTACACATTGAACATTAATATGTGCCAGGCACTATTCTGAGCACTTTGCCAGCAATATCCCATTGATTCCTTACAATAACCTTATGAGATAAGTATTACTATTACGTACATTTCCTAGATGAAACAAGTGACGCATTGAAAAGTTAATTTTCCAGGGTCAAAAAAGCTATAAAATGGGGCACTGGATTTGACTTCAAGTGGGGGCCCATACTCTTAACTACTAGGACATACTGCCTCTCAATTTAGAAGCACATAAGTAACAAAATGGTACTTCATCCCAATAGTTGGAAACAATAGTGTGGACTTTTATATTAAAAGCTAGTTCAATAAATGTAAACTTTTTCTTCTTTTACTTTTTAAAGAATAAATGAAGTTGTGCTGTACTTAATGCCCAAGAATCACAACTCTTCAGTGAAACCCTTAGGCAGGTGGGGCTGGTGCAGGTACCTGAATGCGCTGAGGTGAGGCTACCGCAGAGTCGGTGGAGATTATCTGGATGCGTGGGGAGGGGCTGGTCATCCCTGGAGATTCCGGCCGAGAGGTCTGTGTACGTGGTACCTGTGGGTGAAAAGTGGGCTGGATCACAAGGGGCTCAGAAAGATGCCCAGTGCTAAACTAGTGTAGTTCTAGAGTGTGGACCCAGGATGATAAAGAATCAAAGAGATATTGATCCAGGATGGCACAAAGCATATACAATCATAAAATAGCTCTTTCTAATGTTGAAAATGCAAGGAAAAAACAAAAAAACAAAGAAATTTTCAGGTCTGTTGTGCACAACTTCAATAAAATAAAAAGCTACCAAAAGAATGTGATGAATTTTTTCACTGTCTCCAAGCTGTAAAACACTCCTTTAAGAGCAGAGTTTCCAGAAAGAATGCTCTAACAGCATTGTAGAACTGCGGGCATTAATACTTGTCAAAGAGTCCTGGTAACCCTCCAGCCCCACTGAGATGAGGTTGGGAAAAGCCATCAGAAATATGAGGGTCTGGAATTTAGTCAGTACCCACCAAAGCAAGGCTCAAAAATTCTGAGTGGGCACCTGAAGTGGGCAGGTATTTTTCCTTGAATAAAAGTATGTTATGAACCAATGTTTTATAAACTCTTCCAAAAAACAGAAGAGGAGGGAACACTTCCTAATTCATTCTATGAGATCAGTATCACCTGATACCAAAACCAGACAAAGACATCACAAGAAAACTACAGACCAATATTCTTTATGAAAACAGGTGCAACAATCCTCACCAAAACAACGGCCAACCAAATATATAAGCATATAGATTATACAATTATATGTCCTGACTAAGGAGGATTTATCTAAGGAATGCAAAGTTGGTTCAACATATGAATCAAACACTGTAATACAGCACATTAAAAGAATAGAGGACAAAAATTACATGATCATCCCAACTAACAGAGAAAAAGCATTTGACAAAATATGATACCTTTTCATGGTAAAAACACTTAGCAAACAAAGAATAGAAGGAAAGTTCTCAACCTGTTAAAAGTAGGCTTGGGCAATAAATTGCAGGTAATTTTGGTCAATTTCAGCTCTTAGAACAGTAGCAGCTACTCATCCTCCACCTCCACCCAAAGCAAGCAGCTGTGTGTGCACTGTGTTCCTGAAGCAGCCTGCACACAGCTTGTGGGAGCTAGGGTGGGCAAAAAGGACCCTAAAATTACACACACTCACACACACACACACACACACACACACACACACACACACACTAGAATAAATGAATTCAGCAAAGTAACAGAATAGAAAGTCAACGCACTGAACCATCTGAAAAGAAAATTACAAAAATAATTCCATGTAACAGCGTCAAAAAGAATAAAATAGTTAGGAATTAACATAACCAAAGAGGTGAAAGACTTGTACAATGAAAACTACAAAACATTGCTGAAAGAAATTAAAGGCATAAATAAATGGAAACATATTCCATGTTCATGGATCAAATGACTAAATTATTGCTAAAATGTCAATACTACCCAAAGTGATCTACAGATTCAATATAATCCCTATGAAAATCCCAATGATGCTTTTTGCAGAACTAGAAAAACCTGTCCTAATATTCATATCGAATCTCAGTGGGCCCCAAAGAGCCAAAAATACTTTGACAAAAAAAAAAACAACAAAAAAACAAAGCCGGAAGACTCACGCTTCCTGATTTCAAAACTTGCTATAAAGCTACAGTCAATAAAACAGTATAGTACTGGCATAAAGAAAGACATATAGACCAATAGAATAGAACAGAAATCCTGGAAATAAATCCTCAATATATGGTTAAATGATTTTTGACAAGGGTGCCAAGACCATTCAATGGGGGAAAGGATAGTCTTTTCAACAAATGGCGCTGGGAAAACTGAATATCTAGATGGCAAAGGAATGAATCTGGACTCTTACCTAACATCATATACCAAATTTAACTCAAAATGGATGAAAGACCTAAATTTATGACATAAACTATAAAAGTCTTAGAAGAAAACATAGGAGAAAAGCATCACAACATTGGATTTGGCAATGATTTCATGGATATGACACCCAAAACACAGGCAACAAATGAAAAAAAGACAAATTAAACTTCATGAAAAAATTTAAAAATTTGTACATTGAAAGACAGTAACAATAGAGCAGGCAGCCAACAGAATGGGAGAAAATATTTATAATCATATATCTGATAAGGCATTAATATCCAGAATATAAAGAGAACACCTAAAACTCAACAACATAAAAAAAAAGACCCAACCCAATTACCAAATGAGCAGAAGACATGAATAAACATTTCTCCAAAACAGACATACAAATGGCCAATAAGCATATGGAAAGCGGCTCAACATCACTAGTCATAGGGAAATAAAAACCAACTACCATGAGGTAACATGTGACGCCCATTAGGATGGCTACTATAAAAAAACAACAGAAAATAACAAGTGTTGGCAAGGATGTGGAGAAATTGAAGCTGTACATTTAAATATAGTTAAGATATTAACTTTTGTGTTATTTTATCACAATAAAAAGGGGGAAAATTAACTCAAAATGGATCAAAGATTTAAATATAAGAGCTAAAACATGCAGAACAAAATATAATCTTAGTGAACTTGGATTAGGTGATTTTGGTGAGAAATTTTTTTTCAGAAGCGTTTTGTTGAATATAATTTAGCACAGTGATAAAGTCAATATGGTAACAGGACATACAAATATTAGATGCATTTTTGACGACTTGAAGTGGCTGCTTTCCATTCTTTCTGGCCTGCCTTTTCAGTACTCGATGTCCGTCTTGGCCCTCTCCTGCCTTAGTCTACTTCATACTCCTTCAATCGGCTCACATGGAAAGGACAGGACCACCTCGTTCACACACGTATGAATGCCTGACAACACCCAGGTGTGTGTCACACACTGGCCAGAACACTTGCGCTTTCGACAGGAAAACTGCTAGTCCAAAGGACTTAATTAAACCGTGAGCAAGCTGGGTGTAAAAGTAGGTTTGGACATAGGTCTTCTAGGGCATAGTCTCTCACTTACAGGGCAAAATCAGCTGTGCCATTTTACATCCTTTCTAAAGTTAACTGTGCTTTCCCAACACACAAATGTTTCCTGTCTAAAGAGAGTTTTAATAAAAGCCCTGCTCCTCTGGCAAGGGCTTTCCTGGTCTCTCAGGTTGGTATAGGCATTCTGCTCTGGAATCCCAGAGCTGCTGCATGTAGGACTCTCTCTGGGGCACTTACTGGAACTGCCTGGTGAAGCTGACCTCAAGAGGGACCATTTCCTATTTCTCCTTGTACTCCAAAGGCGAGGTACATGTTAGGCCCACAATGATTACTTAGTGAGCAAACACTTCGGGAATGAATCAATAGTTCTTGATCGTGGGACTGCCTAGACCTTTGTTTTACTCTACTCTTGTGCCTGTCTGCTAATTAGGAATCCTTCACATACTACACAACACCCGCCTTGGAAGTTTATCATATAAACCAAAACGTCCTGGCTTCCACTAACACACGTGGGTTTATGAGACTAATATGGAAGTTCATACATTTTCACCGTAGAGTGAGAAGCTTCTCTATTCCATCATAACATAAGGTTGCTGTGGCAGCATTGTTTTTTTTTTTTTTTGAAATAATTCTTAGGAAAAATTTCTGTGGTTTACCGCCGATAGGACTGGGCTGATAAGCAAATATTAAGAGTTTCTAAATTGTAATTTATTCTGGGTTTTGGCTGCAAGATTCCCTTGGATTATTATTAATAGGGCAACAAAATTCACACCCCGTGAAAAAAAACAGATCATGCAGACCTAATATGTTACAAATCTCTATCAGGAACTTCCGATCTCTCTTTAAATTAACATTCCCAGTGAAACAATGAACAATGTAAATACCTAAGTGGGTAAAGGGTTTCAGGCAGGGGACACCTTCAGCCTGAACTGAAATGTACCACATCCTCCTTTTATTTTTCATTTCAACGGACCATTAAATAGTAAGTGTAATGAAAGGTCAGTGGGCAAAGAGTTAACGGCTCTTTGTGCTGCAACTTGAATCACAGAGAGAAGAATCCACAGGAGGCTGCTGGCCTTTGAGATGCTTACCCCTCCCTTACCTCACACAGAGGATTAAAACCTTACAAGGACCATGTGCCATGTTCCTCAAGAATTACTTCTCTTGATGACTGGTAAGCTCAGCTCTTCTCTACTAGTATAAATAAAGTCAATGAAGGACTCAAAGCTGAACATTATAAATCAGCCTCATATATATCAAAATTGATTAACCACTTTCTTAATTTTCCAGTTGATAATATGTTTTAAAAGATAAAACGATAGCCCTGAATTTCCTCGCACAAAAACAGATCCAAAGTCAACCACCACTATCCACAATTATGTAGAACGATGAGGTGTTTTAAGAGCAATGAGGTTCACAAACTCTCTGTTCATAGGCAGACGAAGCTGCTGAAAACAACAAATAGCTTTTGCTCCACCTGAATTTACCCAGAATACTCAAACATAGTTCCTATGAAGAAATAATCGGCTAGGTGCTAAGCAGTAAATAGACATTAAATTGAATTCCTTCAAATACATACTAGGTGCCTACATCCACTGCTATTTCACCAACTGCTCTAAAAATAAGTGCCTATGAAATACAGTGAATTACAAAGACTTCCCTCCAGAAACAGAGAGAATGAGAACAGACTTCAGTAACAGTGTTGTTTTCTTCAGGACACTTGTACTTACCATGCCAATGGTTCCCCGCAGATTTGTTTACATTTTTCTTCAGGAACCTTCCAGACCAGTGAGTCCAACCCAAACAGGCAACGGTTGGTTGGGGAAACTCCCAGGCATTTGCTTTCAAACTGCCAGTGCAGATTCCATTCACCAAAACCAGACAGAGCTGTTTAAAGATGCCCTTTTTATGACCCTGCTCTGCTGAAGGTCAAGTACACTATCACTCCATGTAACTAAGGAAGCAAAACTGACATGTTCCTGCTGTTTCACCAGCTGCTGAAGCAGTTTGTCTAATAATATGATTTAATTGCTTCTAGGCAAGATGTACTTTGCTTTATGAAGTTCTCCCTTCAACTGGACTGTTGCCTTTGCTAAATGCATGCTCTGCCCCTTAAAGACCACCTTTCCTGAACTGAGAGCTCACAAGAAAGTTACCATGGAGTCTAACCAACTCAGAATAGTTTTAAAACTATAACGAGTGGAGGGAATATTTGGAGAACTCACAAATACCACATTCTGCATACAGCATCTTCAACTTCACAGTACATTAAAGCCAATAGTTTTAAAGATATGGGGGTCTTTGTAAGTTCCTCATTCATTCAAAGGGAAGGCAGCAACATAACAGTGTGCATTAAGTACAAAACACCCACAGAAATAACAGCACTGGCCTCATTTAGCAAACATTTGAGGACACCCACCCAGCACATAAACACAGGTTAGAGTTCTAGCCTCTGCAGCCTCCCATTCTACCGAGATGAACACAGGTAGCGCTGTAAGAGGCCATGAAATGGCTTCAAGGCTAAGCCTCACCTTTTCCACAAGGCCACAGAGGAAAAGGAGCTCCTGAGGTCACAGTGAGTTAGAGGTGGGGTTGGAACTAATAATACCTACATTCTCTGGCTGCAAGCCAATAGCACCTGCCACTAAGCCAGCCTATAGACTCCTGTTTGACATGGAGACTCACTACCTGTTTTAACACCTCCATAAACAACTAACATGAAGGGAATACTGGTTGATCAAAAAACAAAAACTTGGAATGGTCTGAAGAAAAGAGGTATTATGGATATTTACTTTTATATAGAGTGGAGGGAGCGTTTGAGAAAGGAAATTAAAAAAACAGTTCACACGGCTATAAATGAATTTCCACTTCAAAAGTATGTGTATGTACTAACTTAAAACAATCTAAGAGGTATGTCATCCATTTTTAAATTCTAGCACAAACCCAGGCACCCCAAACCAAAAGGCAAAAAATTAATCAAAGGGGAAAAAAAGAGATGAATCTCCATTTTTAAAAGGGAGATTAAAGTCCCTCCACCTCAACTATTTAAAGTTCTAAGAAACATAATATTCTATTCACTAAGTACAGTCAACAAATGATGTATAAAAGGAAAGATTAATCCAAGTACACAAAAAGCTCCAAGGTCCAACTGTTGAGGTCAGCAGGTTTGCTTTTCTCACCATAAACATTTGTTCATGCCCTCTGACCTAGTAATTCTACTTCTGGGAATCCACCTTATACAAATTATTCTAAATAGAGACAAATGGCTTTATCAGTGTGTGATCCTAAATTATTTCTCCTTTTTGTTTATTTAAAGATTTTATTGGGGAAGGGGAACAGGACTTTATTGGGGAACAGTGTGTATTTCCAGGACTTTTTTGGGGAACAGCGGCTGGGAGTTCAGTGGAAGCTCAGCTCAAGGTACCGTGTTCAATTTTAGTTGCAGGGGGCACAGCCCACCATCCCTTGCAGGAGTCAAACCGGCAACCTGGTGGTTGAGAGCACGTGTTCCAACCAACTGAGCCATCCGGCCGCCTGGCAGTTTGGTGGCAGCTCGTTGTCTTCATTCTAGTTGTGGAGGGTGCAGCCCACTGGCCCATGTGGGAATCCAATCAGTAACCCAGTTGCCCAGAGCTCACACTCTAACCAACTGAGCCATCCGCCCCCTAAAATTACTTTTCTAAGGAATACAGGAATTCCCTCTCTCAGGACTCCAAATGAGGCAGAGCCCACCTCCAACTGTAGAAGAAAATGCCAGACACTTGTAGACCTGGCCTCCCTTTGGGGGGCAGAGGCTCAGTCAGATGCATTAGTCTGAGACTTGGCACTGGCAGCAGGAGCCCCATGTCTGGCCTCAGCGCTGTGGTGTGCAGCCACAGCTTCACTAGGGCCAATGCTTTGGTCAGAGATGTTTTCTCTGATAAATTATCACTATTTTGTCCCATGACATACCATAGGAAATCATTATGGTGCAATCCTTTGACGTGAGGTATAGCTCTTTTACAAGGACATCATATTTCCTCATTTTCTCCTTTTTGACAATTCCTCTTGTCAATTTTTTTCTCTTACTACGTTACAAATAAGTCTAGTCTTACTTATTCTAACACTAATCTAATTCCAGTTCCACTGTTTACATTTCAACTACAAAACAGGTTCATTTTATTACTCTTAAAGTCATTGTTTAAGTATGTGCAACTGTCTCACTTCTCCATTGTACCTTCTGTGATACTGTCTTTCCCTGAAAATAAGACCTAGCCAGACAATCAGCTCTAATGCGTCTTTTGGAGCAAAAATTAATATAAGACCCAGTATTATATTATATTATTATATTATACCCAGTCTTATAGTAAAATAAGACTGGGTCTTGTATTAATTTTTGCTCCAAAAGATGCATTAGAGCTGATGCTTTGGCTAGGTCTTATTTTCAGGGAAACACGGTAGCTGTGTCTGAGTTTTTAAATGAAATACATATTACTTACTTTATAAGTTACTTTCCTTTTATTTATCCTGCATATAGTTACTGCACTATACTGATTTTCTTGAAGTTATTTGTGTATAAATGTTTCCTATGAATATCATTTTGGCATAGTTAAAGGGTCATTAAAAAAATACTGCAATAAAAATGGGGCACTGGTTCTAAAGGAACTGAAAACCCAGAAGGAAGAGTCACACAGTATATACTCAATAAATGCTTGCTGAATAAACAACTGAGCTAATCAATGGCCCAGCTACTTCTTTGCATATAAGGCTATGTGATTGCTATAACACTGTTAAAAAAAGAAACAAAAAAGTAAAAATGTGGAAGATAAAATCGAACCCAGATAACTTTTTATTCAGCAATTCCACTTCTAGTCTACAGAAATATACCCACACATGTGAGCCCAAGGAGACAGCATATACAAAGATGTTTGTTGCAGTATTATTTGCATTCAAGAAAATTTGGAAACAACTTAAATGTGCTGCTGTAATGGAGTGACTAAATAAATATAGCTCTAATCTATGTAATACTACATTATAGTAAAAAGAATTATGTATATTTTTATATCTGAGACAAAGTAAAAAAAAAAGCAACTTGCAGACCACCATATCTTGTGTTATTTCATTTATGTTAAATTTAAAAACCTCTATATTTCTATAGTTACACACACATGAACAAAAACACTTAGGAAAAAAGCCTGGAAGGTAAACACACCAAACTAAAAGTAAACAAATTTCAGAGAATTGGTATCATACAGACTGGATTTTCTGTTTATATTGTAATTAAGTTTAAAATAAAAAGATAATTATAAACCCAGAAACTTCTAGAGAAAACACAGGAGAAAATCTTCGCGACTTTGGGTTAGGTGAAAATTTTTAGATATGGTATCAGAAGCATGATTCATAAAATAAAAAATTGATAAATTAGACTTTATCAAAATTAAAAAAATACCCGCTCTTCTAGAGATACTGTTAAAAAAATGAAAAGGTAAGCCACAGACTTGGAGAAAATATTTGGAAACCGTTTATCTGATAAAGGTAAATTCACGTATACAGAATATATAAAGAACTCTCAAAACTCACTAACAGTAAACAACTCAATTTTTAAAATAGACAAAGGATTTATCAGCTACTTCATCAAAGATGACATACAGATGGCAAATAAGCAAACATAAAGGTGTTCAACTTCATTAGTCATTAGAGAAACGCAAATTAAGACCACAGTATACATCGACCAGAATGCCTAACATTAAAAGTCTGACCATAGCAAGCGTTGGCAAGGACTTAGAGCAACTGGAGCTCCTGTACACTGCTGGTAGAAATATATGAGTACAACTATTTTGAAAAACAATCTGGAAGTTTCTTAAAAATTGTCACGTGACACAGCAAGTCCACTCCTAGCTATCTACCCAAGAGAAATAAAAGCATGTTATCACAAACACTTTTACACAATGTTCATAGCATCTTTAGTTATATTAGGTTGGTGCAAAAGTAATTGCAGTTTTTGCAATTATTTTTAACCTTTTAAACCGCAATTACTTTTGCACCAAACTAATAGTAAAAAAATGAAAATAACCCAAGTGTCCATCAATAGGTAAATGGATCAAAAAGAAATTGTATATCCATACACTGGATATACCATAAAAAGGAATGAACTACTGATACATATGATACATATGTACATGGATAACTCTCAAAATAATTATGCTGAATGAAAGAAGCCAGACCAAAAAAGGGTGCATATTGCATGATTCCTTTCACAGAAAATTCAAGAAATGCAAAATAATCTAAAATGATTGGAAAATTAATGATTGGTGGCTACAGCTGTACTCAGAAGACAATATATGCAGCCCATTGTTTATATTAGAAAAGAAGGCTGAGAAATCAGCAATCTAAGATCCATCCTAAGAATTTAGAAAAAGAATGTGAAGATAAGTGTCAAGAAAGGAGAAGGAAAAAAAAAAACTATTTGGAGATAAAACAACTCTTTTGTGAAACCAATCAAGGAATAAAAAGAGATGACACAAATAATATTAGGAATGAAAAGGGTTATAACTAGAGATGCTTCAAGCATTAAAAATATAAAATAACTGAACAACTATATGCTAATAAATTTGAAAACTTGGACAAAACAAATTTTTAGAAAAAGGTGTAACATTAAAAGTCAATTACAAATTAAAAATCTGAATAGTCCTTTCAGCATTAAAGAAATCAAAGCAGTAGTTAAAAACCTTTCCAAGCCTTAGTAGTTCTGTTGAGTTCTACAAGCATTCAAGGACCAAATAATCCCAATTTTACATAAATTATTATGGAAAGTAAAAAAGGAAGGAACCTTCTCCTAATTCATTTTCTAAAGCTAGCATAACCTTAAAACTAAAACATAAGATAAATTAAAAGTCAATTTTACTCATGAACACAAATGGAAAATTCTGAAACAAAAGGTTAGCAAACTGAATAAAGCATGTGTGTGTGTGATGATTAAGTTGAGATTAAATCCAGAACAAGATGGGTTTAACATTACAAAATCAATCTAATTCACCATATTAACTGATCAAAAGAGAGATTATATGATCATTTCAGTAGATGCCCATAAAAGGGGAAAAAAGTGATAAAATCCCACATCTAGTGAACGGAACAACTTTTCTTCCAACTAGGAACAGAAGAGAATGTCCTTAACCTAATAAAGAATAAAGGCTCATTGCAAAACCATACCTATTAATGAATTGTTGAAAGCATTCCTTTCAAGACAAGGAAAGCCATAGCTTTAAAATCAACAATAAAAATACTGGCAACAAGGCATCTACGACCCCTCAGACAGGAAAGTGAATTCTTGCCTGGAAAAACTGAATGGCCCTCGAAAAGAAACGTTTAGATAGTGACATCTGGGGCACCCTTCGCAACAAAATGTGTGGGTGCCTATCTAATCACCCCAAAGTAAAACCAAACTAGTTGACAAGCCATACTCATGTACAAAAAAACCTTTTATTTTTGTTTTCATTTTAAGTTCTTCATTCTTTAATGTGAACCAATTTAAGAAGCATCATTAACTATTTGAGGAAAGCAACTAAAAAAAAACCAAAAAGGAACTTGGAAAAAACAGCAACTATGTAAGAAGCAAAGGAAAACTGAAGAAAAAAGAACAAACAAAAACAAAAACGCTGCAGTTGCCATCCTCATAGAAACAGACCAAGCTATTCATCCACAAGACGAGAAAAAGTTATCATATGGTTGCTTCCAGTTCTCCCACCGCCCCCGCCGCCGATCGCAGCAGCTCCCACTGCAGATGGAGCGCGGCTGGGCCCAGCTTTCCCAGGCTATGGCGCAGTCTCCCGGCCTCTAGCTCTGGGACCCCGGCTCCCAGCCCCGGCACGCGACTGCCCCGCGCCACCACCGTGCTCAAACGAAGGTCAGCTTCGCAGAAGGAGC
Source organism: Rhinolophus hipposideros (assembly GCF_964194185.1). Lineage (NCBI taxonomy): Eukaryota > Metazoa > Chordata > Mammalia > Chiroptera > Rhinolophidae > Rhinolophus > Rhinolophus hipposideros. The sequence continues at coordinate 27,441,702 of NC_138060.1, forward strand.
AGGGGAGGAGGGGCCCAAGAGATGGGCGAGGTTGTCAGCTAAACCTGCTCCTGCGAAAGTGGAAACGAAGCCACAAAAGGCGGCAGGAAAGGATCACTTCAGACCTCCGCCCCCTGCCCCGACAAAAGAACAAAAGAGAAAAGAGAAGCAAAGGGAAAACAGGCGGAAGTGGCTTACTAAGAAACTCAAGGTTTACTCGCAGAAAAACAGGCGAGTCCAGCTTCTGATAAAGCAGGAGAGAAAGAAGCCAAATCTGATTAAAATCATATACCTGCTCTCATCAGTGGTCTTTGTCTCCCTTCTTGTAAAATCCAGAGGATTATTTTATCAACTATTTTGTTGCAAGTTTTTTTTAGTAGCTTAAAAATGTTCAGATACATTTTTAAGGAGGGAATCCCACCTTATCCCATTTTTAAAATGTAAAATTTTGAGAGGTGAAATCATTTGCTGGTTGATTATTTTTTGATACAAGTAAAAAATAGTGGGATAGTGAATGTAGGAGCTTTGATTGTCTTGGGTGTCGACTTAACATTTCATAGATGGGGTAGTTTTTTATCTTGTCATACAAAGCATATTAAATGGCAATCTGAAGTCACAGTCATGCATTTAACATGCCGTGAACATTTTAAATGACTTCTAATCCCATGTTGTTCTAGAATTGTTTCCTCAAGAAAACCACTCCTTGATCTTGGCTCTCTCTATGTCAGAATCCAGTGCACTCTCTTTAGATCTTTGGGTGATGCTAGTCCAGTTTTCCTAGTAACTCTGTTAATATGCTGTGAAAGATTGAAAATTTGAGTACGCATGATACTAAAGTGAATTACTCATAGTGGGACTTAACGTAACAGCTTATCAACATTGGAAGATACTGGTACTTGATATCGTCTGAAGGAAATTTTGTTTCCAAATTTTGAGCTGGAACAACTGTTTAGAAAACAATTACAACTACATGGCTTTTTAGATATTCAGTATATAACATTCAGTACATACATTAAGAATTGGGTGCAAATTGAAAAACGTCTGTGTATTGATTCTCAAAGCCAATAAAGTTTCAATTATGAAAGAAAAAGTTGCTATAAAGAGAAAAACAGGTCCCTAAAATGAAGGTAGCAAAAACGAAAACAAAGTTGAATAAACAAGGAGAGGACAGCAGCATTAGGAAGGATCTGGGTGCTTACTATTTGCCACAATGTATTACCGTATTTTGCTGTGTATAATGCTCTCCCGTGTATAATATACACCCATTTTGGCCCAAACTTTCAGGGAAAAATATATTTCGTCTTAATTTTTTAATTCAAATTTTTATTTGTTTACATTTAGGTACTTGTTTTTTGTATCATAAAGGGATTTCAGCATTTATTTTGTAACGTATTATGATACAAGAAACTTGCTGTAACAAATAATTACAAAACACAATAGATAAAAAGTACAAGAAATTTTATGTACTGGTAACAAATTTACGATATTTATGCATCACAGAAGGCCAAGAATTCTTCGTCGTTGCAAGTTAGTCCTAAATTCAACAAAACCAATTATCGTATTCCAGGGTATTATTTTGCATACGGTATCGTTATTGGTTTCTAGAGTTACACTTTTAACTCATAAACATAACTAAAAGAATTAAAAACATATAGATATAGAATTAGTACTACCCATATATATGTAATGCACATCCTTATTTTTAACAAATTTGGGCAAAAAAGTGTGCATTATACACAGCAAAATATGGTACTTGCTATATGCCATGTTTTATGTGCATTAATTCATTTAATTCTCACAATGATTCTCTAAAATAAGTACAATTATTAGCTTCATTTGACAGTTGGAGAAACTGGCACAGCAAGGTTAAAATAATATGCTCAAGCAACTGGTAAGTGCGGAAGACAGACCTACGTCAGGAAATTTCCCTGAAAATAGAAGAAGTGGACAAGAATTGGAAATTGGGAGAAAATATGGGGAAATGAAAGGAATAGTTCAAGAAATCCAATAGTTAATCAATTAGGAGTTCTGGACAGAGACTAGAAAAATATTGAGGTAAGGAATGATCAGAGAATTGGTACCGAACAATTTCCTAGAACAGGAGGACATGAGTTTCTAGATGGAAAGGACCTGTTGAATGCCCAATACAATGTATGACAAAATAAGTACACTAAGAGAGATTACTGTGAAATTACAGAACAAGAAGGATGAAGAAAAGATCTTAACAATGGGGTAAAGAAGTAAAGGCCAAGAGAGAATAAAAGAGCGAGAGAGAGGCGCGCTCGCGCGCGCACGCAACACCTACAAAGATCAAGAATATGAATGGCCTTCTCTAAAGCGACACTCATAGCTGGACAGACAATAAAACGATGCCTTGAATTTTGAGGTAAAATTATTTTCAACTTAGATTTCTATTTCCAAACCATCAATCAGGCATGTGGGTGTAAATAAAAGCATGTTTAGATAAAATAAGATTTAAAAACAATTCATCTCTGATGGCATGCTTCCCTAGGAAGCTACTGGAGCATGTTATTTCCATTTTTTTAAAAAAGGAGAAAACATGGTCTGAAGGAAACACAGAGTCCAAAACAAGAGAGAAGTAAAGGATGACACTTGTGCAGTGAGCTGAAAAAGCAATTAGTAAGGACTGGGGCAGGAGGTCAGAAGGCTTTTAGAAGGAATGTTTTCACGAGAATAAAAGGAAACGAATTTCCATGTATTTGTATGGAAAATAGTATTTAGAGGATTTTACAATTATACTGGAGACACTAGGAACTATTTGTTATAGTGTATAATCAGGTAGTAGAACTTTAATTTATGCAAAGAGGATATAATTTTACAGGAAAAATGAAGGGAAAAGATGTGGGAGTGTGAGACACTGAATGAAAACTAAAGTTTCTTCATCCATAATGATAAGACAAAATATGTCTAACCCCAGAAATGAAAGCGGAAATATTGCTAATTTTGCAGAAATAAAAAAGGATTATGAGAGTGTGATGAACAACTGTATGCCAACAAACTGAATAACCTAGATAAAATAGACAAATACCTACAAACATAGAACCTACTAAGACTGAATCATGAAGAGAAAATCTGAATAGATCCATAACTAGTAAGAAGATTAAATCAGTTACCACCCTCCAAAAAGCCCTGGTCCAGAGTGGGTGAATTCTACCAAACATTTAAAGAAGTAACACCAATACTTCTCATTCTTCTCAAACTCTTACCAAAAAATGAAGAGAGAACACTCCCAAACTCACTGTATGAGGCTAGCATTGCCTTGATGATACCAGAATCAGTCAAAGACACTACAAAAAAAGAAAACTACAGAACCAATATTCCTTAAGAATACCAACACAACATTCCCCAACAAAATACTAGCAAACTGATTTCAGCAGCATATTTTAAAGATTACACACCATGACCAAGTGGGATTTATTCCTGAAATGCAAACATGGTTCAACATACAAAAATCAATCAAAGCAATAGACCCCATTAACAGAATGGAAGAAAAAAACCCACAAGATCATCTCAATTGATGGAGAAAAAGCATTTGACAAAATTCAACATCTTTTCACAATTAAAGCAGCCAACAAACTAGGAATAGAAGAAAACTATCTCAACATAATATAGCTCATATTTGAACAGCTCTAACTAACATCACATTTTGTGAAGACTGAAAAATTTTTCTTTTAGATCAGAAAGACAAGCATGCCTGCTTTCATCATTTCTGTTCAACATTGTATTATAAGTTCTAGCCAGAACAATTAGGCAAGAAAAATAAACACAAGGCATCCAAACTGGAAAAGAAGTAAAATTATCTCTATTCATGGATGACATGATCTTCCATATAGAAAACATTAAAGATTCCACACATGCACACACAAAAACAATGGTTGGAACCAATACAAAAATTCAGCAAAGTTGCAGGATAGAAAATCAACATATAAAAATCAGTTACTTTTCTATACACTAACAATGAACAATGCTAAAAGGAAATTAAGAAAATAATTCTAGTATTTACAATAGCATCAAAGAGAATAAAATGCTTAGGAATAAACTTAACCATGCAAGGCTTGTACACTGAAAACTACAGAACACTGCTGAAAAAAATTAAAGAAATAAATGGAAGGACATCCTGTGTTCGTAGATTGGAAGACTTAATGTTTTAAAGATGTCAATACCACAGATTCAATGTAATATTCAATGTAATCTCTCTTAAAAAAAAATCCCAACGGTTTTTCTAGAAATAGAAAAATCCATCCTAATGGATTGGATGGACCAATCCATTAGGGACCCAAATTGCTAAAACAATCCTGAAAAGTAAGAACAAAGTTGGATGTCTGAAACTTCCTCACTTTAAAGCTTAAGACTTGCAAAGCTACAGCAATCAAACCAGTGTGATAGTGGGATAGACAGAAATATAGACCAATGGAAAAAAATAGAGCTCAGAACCTTGAGGATATTATGCTAAGCAAAATAAGGCAGTCACAAAAACAAATAAACAAAAACCACCCAACCACAAGTTCTTTATGATTCCACTTATATGAGGTATAAAAAGTAGTCAAATTCATAGAAAGTAGAATGGTGGCTACCAGGGGCTGCGGGCGGAGGGTAATAGGGAGTTGTTGTTTAATAAATATAGTTTTAGTTTTACAAAATAAAAAAGTTGTGGAGACCCATTTTACAACAATGTGAATATACTTAATACTATTGAACTGTATATTTAAAAAATGGTTAAGATGGTAAATTTTATGTTATATGGTTTTTGCCATAATTTAAAAAAAAAAGGAGAGCCCAGATATAAATCCTTGCATATACAAATAATTTTCGAAAAAGGTTCCAAGACTATTCAGTGCAGGAAATGACAGTCTTTTCAACAAACAGTGCTAGAAAAACTGGTTATCCACATGCAAAAGAATGAAATTGGACTCATACCTACCTTATACCATATACAGATGGATCATAAAACTAAACAAAAGCTAATACTATAAAACTCATAGAAGAAAACATAGTGGAAAAGCATGGCATTGGATTTTGCAACGGTTTCATGGATATGACACCAAAAGCACAGGCAACCACAAAATAAGATAAACTGGACTTCATTAAAACTAAAAACATTTTGCATGAAAGAGAACTATCAAAAAAGTGAAAAAACAACCCAGAATGAGAGAAAATATTTGCAAATCATGTATTTGATAAGGGTTGGCTATCCAGAATATATAAAGAACTATAACTTAACAACGAAAACAGCACAATTAAAAATGGGCAAAAGACTTGAATAAAAATCTCTAAAGACATACAAAGAGCAAATAAGCACATGAAAAGCTGCTCAACATCACTAGTCATTAGGGAAAAATAAATCAAAACCACAATGAGATATATCATATGCTTTAGGATAGCTATTATAAAAAAACACACACACATCCCAAAACCAAAAACTAACAAATATTGGTGAGAGAATGTGGAGAAATTAGAACCTTTGTGCACTGCTAGTAGGAATGTAATACGGGCGCAACTGTTATGGAAAACAGTATGGTGGTTCCTCAAAAAATTAAACGTAAAATTACCCTAAGATCTAGCAATTCCACTTCTGGGTATATACCCAAAAGAACTGAAAGAATGGACTTGAGAAAACATGTGCACACTCATGTTCATAGCAGCATTATTCACAGCCGTCAAGAGGTGGAAGCTACCCAAGTGTTCATGGATGGATAAACTGATAAAACAAAATGTGATATATACATACAATGGAATATTTTTTAGCCTTAAAAGGGAAGAAAATTCTGATATATGTTACAACGTGCATAAACATTGAAGACATTAGCTAACAGAAATAAGCATGTCACAAAAGGACAGATATATTGAATGATTCCACTTATATGAGGTAGCTAGAGTAGTCAAATTCATAGAAAAAGAATGGTGGTTGCTAAAGGCTGTGGGAAGAGAAAATGGGAGTTAGTGTTAAGGTAGTTTCAGTTTGGGAAGATGAAAAAGTTCTGGAGATGGTTGGTGGTGATGGTTGCAGAATAATGTGAACTGTACATTCTAATGCCACAGAATGTTACACTTAAAAATGGTTATAAGATATATTTTATATTTTACAATTAAAAAAAAAAAAACAACTCCCTCCCAAAAAAGGATATCTTGCACTGATTTAAAAACAAAATAAAACAAAATAGGGTAAGGATATTTTTAGAAGTAAAAAGGTAAATAACAGAAGAAATCAAATTTAGAAGGGTGGGGGTGGTACAGGAGCTGTTTTCCGTTTCAAGCCAAACACAATACTGGGCAACTTTAAAAATCTTTGTATATGTACTAATTTGATAAGAAAAAGAAAACTTAAAATGACCAGTTTTCAAGAGTGCAGAATAAAAAAATTTAATGTAATGTGTTGGTCTTTCCAGGACTTTGGAAACCTGAAAACTGAACAATGACTTTGCTTTCTCCCACTTAAAGATGTAGCCTTGGGCCGGCCCGGTGGCTCAGGCGGCTCCGTGCTCTTAAAGCCGAAGGCCGGTTCGATTCCCACATGGGCCAGCCAGTGGGTTCTCAATCACGAGGTTGCCAGTTCAACTCCTTGAGTCCCGCAAGGCATGGTGGGCTCCGTCCCCTGCAACTACAACGGCAACTGAACTTGGAGCTGAGCTGCGCCCTCCACAAGTAAGACTGAAAGGACAACAAATTGACTTGGAAAAAGTCCTGGAAGTACACACTGTTCCCCAATAAAGTCCTGTTCCCCTTTCCCAATGAAATCTTAAAAAAAAACAAAAAATGATGTAGCCTTGCCAATACTGAGTTTTGTTCAGGAACTGGGAAAGTCCCATTTTTAAACATTCCTTCACATGGAAGTGTTAAGTTTTCTGCAATGGTGATGCAAGCCTTGATGATAAAAAGAGTAATGGCATGGTAAGAATTTGGCTATTTTCTCAGTGGTGACAGGATCTTCCTGTTCAAAGAGCATCTGATGGATGAGAGTCCCTTACACCGCCCCAGGCCAATGGAAACCTTGCCAAGATCTGTCAAGTCACCTCAACTTCCATTGTGTAAACATACCAGGTTAGACAATTAAGTTTGAGAACTTGTCCCAAAGATGCTGCTAACCTTTTTTGATTTCAGAGAGATTGTTCATTATGAATTTGGACCAACTGGACAGTTAACAAAGTTCACAATTTGGAAGTGCTGAAAAAGCTGCATAAAAAAGTTAGACGACCTGAACTTTTCGCCAGCAATTCATGGCTCTTGCATCACGACAATGCACCAGCTCACACGGCACTGTCTGTGAGGGAGTTTTTAGCCAGTAACTGAATAATTGTACTGGAACACCCTCCCTACTCACCTGATCTGGCCCGCAATGACTTCTTTCTTTACCCAGAGATAAAGAAAACATTGAAAGGAAGACATTTTGATGATATTCAGGACATCAAGGGTAATACAACGGCTGCTCTGATGGCCATTCCAGAAAAAGAGATCCAAAATTGCCTTGAAGGTTGGACTAGGGGCTGGCGTCGGTGCATAGCTTCCCACGGGGAATACTTCGAAGGTGACTGCAGTGATATTCAGCATGAGGTATGTAGCACTTTTTCTAGGATGAGTTTGTGAACTGAATGACCTCTTTAGGGCAGTGATCCATGTACTCAACAGTCTCCAAAGCAGCCTCAACTGGAAACTATTAAATGCAAAATAACTCTAAATATTTGGGGGGGAAATATTTTTCAAAGTAATTATTCCCATCAGAAACTAAAGCAACAAATAATCACAAGCATTTATTTTTAACAGCTCTGATAGCCCTTTCAAAAATATAATATTAAAAAAGGTATGACATCCATCTGCTTTCATCTTCAGTTAATATCAATCATTTGCTGGGGGAACGGGCATGATTAGTTATACTGTTGCCTTAAAGTTAATGGTTAATCTGAAATCTGAAAAATCCTCTCACTACTTTTGTTGGTTTAAACTGGCATTTATGTACTTAAGTTTTATTTTAAAAAATCCTTTTCTTTAATGTCCATTCTTTGGTAAATTTGCATCTTCGCCCTAGAAATATCAGTACTGGTGTAAAAATGCAAGTCTGAACCCTTCTAATGGCTCCTGGTTACAGTATGATGCATGGTTTATCGGAGGAACGATGGAAGGGGTGAAACAACTGGGTCAGTGTGCCTTTGGCCAGTCACTTGCTTCTGAGCCTTGGTTTCCTCACTTACGAGATGGAAATAAGGATCATGCTAACTTCAAAAGGTTGTTGTAAGGATTGAAGACTTTGCATAGGACCTGGTACAGAGTGCGAAGATCTGGCCCTACTTTCCCTCCTTTACACCTCAAGTTGCCTGAACACACCAAACTATTTCATGCCCCTGTCCTATCTTTACATAGGTTTCTGACTTAGGACGCCCTCCCCAGCATTTGCCACAAAGTTCCCCCTGCCCCCAATTTCGTTAGGTCTATCTGACAGATGCTTGTCATTCAAGACCCATCTCTAGGATCACCTTCCTCACATGAAATTATACTTCTCACCCTGTTTTATAAATACTCCTTAGCGAGGCTCTGAGAATGCTAAAGGAAGGACATATGGCTCATTTATTTCCGTATTTCTCAGCACAGCAAAATCCCTAGTACATGTTAGATGGTCAATAATTACTGCAGACTGCACAGAACTGGGCTTTCTACCATACCACAGTATTAACAAAGTATCAAATGTAGAATAAAGGAAGACAGAACCTTGGAGTTAGAACTATGCTGACCAGCTCGATAAGCATCAGATTCTTTTAGTTTTTGATTCAAGGTGAAAGTTTTTAAAGTCACTTTATTGTATGCAGCTAGGTCACACTACTCATGCAAAGCAATGGTAGGAGTGAATGTTCCTGTCATTTTCCTTTTGTCCTCTATGGCAGTACCCTGCTTTGGATGTAGATCACATGTTGACTTCACTGGGACTGTTTTCAAACAATAGAGCACATTGATGTACTTTGCCTTTCAAAAGCAAGGGTGCCAGCTATTGTGCCAGCCCGTCACTCACCTCAGCCACCTGCTGGGTCCCCACTCTGTGCTGAACCAGCCCCTCCATATTTGTAGCCATGGTGAAGCAAGATCATTAGAGAACCTGTTTGGAAAGATGCAGCAACTTCTATCAGGTGGGGAGAAACCGGGCTACTTGAAAAATATCAGCAATCAAAATGCATCTTTGTTACTGTCTTGTGCAGATATGACACCTTCCACAGAAGACAGAGCAAGTAGGCTAAGCACAGCTGGATATGCTGCATCAGCTTCCTCAATTACAGGTACAAAATTAGTAGAACCATTTCAATTTGGAAACAAGCCTTCCCTTGGTAAATATAGAAAAAGACAAATTTGGAACTTTAATTATTATGTCTCTTGGGTTGTAACAGCGTGGTTCACCTCTCAGGGAGGTGGGAATCACACTTTTTTGGATAGCTCCCTGTCACAGTATGCTGAGCAAGAAGGTGGCTACCTGAGAAAGGTGTGAGATCAACTTCAGATACACAGCACTAGATTGCTATCAACTATCCTTCTGTTACCAGTGGCAATGTGAGAAGTAAAACCCTGCCCAGGTGCTAACATACCTCATTCATAGATTAAAAGGCAAATACTATCACTAAGAAAGAAAGAAAAGGAGACTGTATTACTAAAGTGGGCTAAGAACATGGCACCCATAAATTTATCAATTTATATTTTTAAGTCCTCATTAAAAATTTAAATCCTCATTAGAAAACCAGATAATTCAGCATTCTATTCATAGAAAACATAGTGCTATCATTTATAAAAATTGAGGAAGATTACCTAAAGAGCAAAAACTATGCTAACCTCCTGGATCAGGATCATTTGAGTGCTAGCACTACTGATGAAACAGACCGATCCCTCCAGGTCATAAAACATAGCTCCCCTGAGTAGTCCCTAAACCCTTTCCATTAACCTTACCACAAAGAATTCAGGATAAAGGGATTCCACTTTGTATCTAATTCCTGGACAAATCAGAAAGACTTCATTATTGACTGCACAGGTCCCACAGTTAACAGAACAAAGCTCTGGTCTAGTTCCAGCATTGACATAGGAAAACTACGTTACTACCAAGTGTGTAATATACACAAATGCACACACAGTTCATTTGCTTGGTCCTTCCTCAATCACAAACGGACTATTTTGCAATGCAATTTTATAAAATGTTTTCCTGTAGTTCTTACCTAAAGTATTATAAGCTCTGATCTCTATGAAGCTCTTTCACTCTCTGGTAACTTTCTATATTATTCTATTCACTATTAGATAGCCCCTTCTATTTTGGTGTTAAAATGGCGATGAGAGAAATGGGAGCACAAAACCATGATTGCCAAATGTAAAATAACTGGCCCCTGCCTTCACAGGGTCAAAATCCTAGAACAGCAAGTACTGCCCCAACTACTGCAATGATACCAGATCACCAGTGTCGGGGATTCATCTTCACATATAACAGGACAAAGTCTGAAACTGCGGAGGTAGTGTTTCTGATTATTCATTCTTTTGATAAGTAGTTAAAGCTTTTATTTGTTTTTCTTTGTTTCTAAGAAAAAAGCACAGAGAAACACTTTGGTCTATTTGTTACAGTTTGGTTTCAACTAACAGAGGAAAAAAGCATCACTTCATATATACCAAAAAAGTCAACTATTGTTTAAAAAACACAATTATTGCATATGAAAAGTCTAGAGTTTCATTTTCCCCTCCCTCAAAACAGTAAATAAGAGCTCTCTGAGAAATAAAATGGATATAGCCAAAAGATATTACATATTAAGAAATAAAATCCAAATATGCAGCTGCAGCTATTAATTTTATCACTTTTAGGTGTTATTAGCATTTCTGTTGCTGTTATTAACTGCAGTTTGGTGCAAGAAATATATGAATTTGAATACCTCAGAAATATCATCAGGAAATATTATTATTGGGCAGTATAGAAATAGAGTACTAGAAAGGCATTATCTTTCTATTGGGTTTCCCTAAAAGAGAGAGTTTGATCCTTAAGAAGTTCTGAGTTGAAGTGGATTTTATTTATAGATGACTGGCTGCCTGATAGAGGTAACTTAGTAACACAAAATTGTCTGTAATGACTCACTTAAACACTAAACTGGCAGGATCAATCAACTTCCAATAGGACTTAGGGGCTCCAAGATAGGGGAATGACCAGTGATTATAGATATCAGATCACAGAGAAGTAGTAGTTAACCTGTTAAGCTTAGAAAATATTCTGGATTATCAATTCTTTGTTGACTATATACATTATAATATAAGACCCGGTCTTATATTAATTTTTGATCCAAAAGACTCATTAGAGCTGATTGTCTAGCTAGGTCTTATTTTCAGGGAAACAGTAATACTGATAGTAACTAACACTGAATGGTTACTATACACCAGGCACTGTATTAATAAGCACCGTGGACAGAGCACTAACATTGCTCTTGGTAGAGAAACTTGAGGGCTTCAAAGGCTGATGCTGGACCCACTAAGTTCCCTAACCCTGGAATATTGACCCCCATACAGTAATGTTCGCAGAAAAGAACCTAATTAGTTGCCAAAAGAGCTATAGGACCAAGTATCTTATATATATATATATATATATATATATATATATATATATATATATATATACATACACACATATACGTACCATGTTGCCCTGAAAATAAGACCTACCTAGACAATCATCTCTAATGCATCTTTTGGAGCAAGAAACAATATAAGACCCGATATTATATTATATCATATTATATTAAGACCCGGTCTTCTAGTAAAATAAGTTTGGGTCTTATGTTAATTTTTGCTCCAAAAGATGCATTAGAGCTGATTGTCCGGCTAGGTCTTATTTTTGGGGAAACACGGTACAGTCTGCTACAAAATATTTTCCTATGGTAGCTTTAAACTAATCAAGTTCAATCACCACCAATCCTTTTTAGGGAACTTATGTGAAAGTCAATAAACTGCTGAGAATTAATAAGACCAATAAGGAAAAAAAGGAGGAAGAGGAGAAAGTCCTTGTCCTTGAAGAACTTTAGAAGGAAACCAGTAATAGCTGCACAACGTAAATGTTACAATGAGTGTCCAAAGGAAGAAGCGTCACCCTCTGACTGCGGGAGCCAATAACAATTTTCTAGGAGAGGAGCTATTTAAACTGGGTCTTGATGGAAGAGTAGAAATTCAGGGAAGTAAAGAGGGAAGACGGGGAGAGAGTTCTAAGCAGACAGGACAGCTCATACAAATTGACAGGTATGAAGGAAAATGGCATACTGAGAAACTGCTGGCAAGCTAATTATTGGAGAGGTCCGGGGAAGAGAGAGGCTGACGCTGGAGACAACGGAGAGCTTTGGCAGACAAATGAAGCGATCACGTTTGGATCTTCAAAAAAATCCTTTGGGCAACAGTGTGGAGATGATAGAAAAGGAAACTGTACATGGGAGGCCAGTGAGAAAGTGGTGGCAAGAAAGACTAGGGAATGAAGGCAGAGGCTTATACTTAAATTGAACTAGTGAGTTTTTCCTATGTAGCACAGAAATGATAACAAGGCATAGTATATAAAAACTATTAATACAGACCACAGAATGATGGAAGTAAAATTATTATTGCTTGGCCTTATGTGGTGGTAGGTTTTATAACAAATTCTTGCAAATACAACTAGATCAATATCACTCTTAAGAACAAAGAAGCAGAGAACACAATGGTGATTCTGAATAACTCTTCTAGGCTGACAAAAAGTGTATACAGCTGACTAAACTTTGCAACCAGTGTTTCTTTAGTCAAGCAGAGCTACAGACAGACTCCACTGCAGTGGAAGTTGGGCTCCAACTGGGAACACCTGAATCCTCAGTTAGTTTCTACACACCTCAGCTATGCTCTTCACAGGGCCTGGCAGGCTTAAGAGCCAGGGTCTCAAATAACAAAAAACAAGCCCTGGGACAAGGAAACGCTGTCTTCATTGACAGGAATGGGTGAGCCTGCCTTCCCCTTCACAATCAATTGATTCATATCATTCATATTTATGTATTATGTGGCCCACGATTATATAACATTCAAAATATTTACTGTTGATATTTTGTCATCTAAACAAATATACTGGGTTCTGAGGCTTTGACACTAAGTTGATCTGATAGTGAAATGCATGTGGTTATTGTGAATATTAGATCTTAAAAAGTACATAAAGGGCCTAATAACTAACACTGTGCCTGGCACATAGCAGACTCGCAACACATGGTAGCTATTATTGGTACAAGGAAATGGTGCCACTTTTACTTTCTCAAAGAAATTTGAAAGCAGTAACTCAAACTGTAAAATGTGTATCATACTTAGGAATGGGTCTCTCATTTTGACGAAAGAACCACATGAAATTAACTGTATTTATATGTATTATATGCTCACACATCATTTGTAATCCATTCTGTTAAATTGTTCAACTGGGCAAAATGAAAGGTCTGAATTAGAATAAACCTCACAAATACTAAAAATAAAGCAATTCCTAATAACTGTTTGTAAAACCCTACTGGGAATAGATCGTCTTGATAAGTACAAGGTATTCAGTACCAATTTTGTTATATTATGATTGTTAGAAGTCTTTTCATACTCATAGGAAAATAAAAATTGAAGAATCTAGATAGCCTAAAAGAGAATTTAAAAAAATAAAGAGAAACATACAGCTCAAGACTTGAAATCAGAAGTGGACAGCAGGTGGCAGATTTCATATAATATATATGTTCATCAACAGAAGAGGCTCACAGAGATGCCTCTAAGGTCAAGTTCATACATCCTGTCATCAGAAACACTGCCACTACTCACACTCAAAAGATTACTTTTGGGTCAGGTGATTGCCTGTCCTCCACAGGAACCTTATTACAAGTCTGGACTATAAGAAAGAGGCAGCAATGATATGTGTGTGCTGGGGTTAAGTGGTGAACAGCCGGGAAGAGTTCTATGCTATCAGAACAGTGATACAATTTTCTGGGTGGAGACTCTCCCCCCCCCCCAAAAAAAAAAAAAATCACTGTACACTGTGGGTGATTTTCCTCACCTTAAAGGGTCCAAGTGTTAATAACTTTCTTCATTTCCAATAGTGTGAGCCAGGGATAGACGGATGGAAGGAAAGCAGGGTAGATTTCCTGAGACTCAACAATGTGTCTTAAATTGAACTAGGCATCATTTAATCCTTAACATACTTTCTGAGTAGGTATTACTAGCTCCACCAACACAGACAGAAAAAAAAAAAATCGAGACTCGGAATTTAATCAACTTGTTTCAAGTCATCCAAGGAGTAAGAAGTGGACCTAGCCTTCCAACTCTGGCTTGACTCTAAGACAACAATATTCCCTCTGTATGACAGAAAAGGAAGTCAAGAGGAGAGAATTTTAAAAAGTGACAGACCAGGCAATTATCTAAGGGAACAAATTGCTTGTATCAATGAGTTACCATGTTTCCCCGAAAATAAGACCTAGCCGGACCATCAGCTCTGATGTGCCTTCTGGAGCAAAAATTAATATAAGACCCGGTCTTATCATTTAATAACTCATTTAAAAAACCACCAGTTCCAAAATACAGCAGATACTCAAATAACATCATAGTTTTTTTCTATGTTGTTCTGTTATAATGTTGATGAGCTGCCCTAGGAAGTTAACGCTTGTCTATATCAATAAGCATATGGTAAAATTGGTTTCATCATGTTTCGCTTCAAGTTGCAGAACCTATCGACAATGTTAAGTGAAGACTTACTGTATGTGACTTATGTTTCAGTATTGCTCACATATATTTATGACCTACCTCTACCCAGACAGTAACATGACAATTCTTTTGGAACTTGAACATACTTTCCCTTAAATTTTTACCTACATAATAATCATACTGATTAAAATCGTAAAGATAATTTTACTGTTTTTTAAAGTAAAAACTTTTACTGAGTGCAAATACATGCAATACAAAACATGCATGCAAATACAAAAGTGCACAAATCATAAATGAAACAGCTCCATGAATTTTCACTAAGTGAACCCACATGTGAATGGCCACTCAGATCAGTAAAACAAAACATTACCAGCACCCCAAAAGTCTTGCTTGTTACCCCCTCATAGTCATTTACTTCTGTTCTCTTCTCCTGACTTATATTACCATGGATTAGTTTTTCTTGTTTTTGAGCTGTATGTAATGTATTTTTTATGTCTGGCTTCTTTCGCTCATTATTTTTGTGATAACCATGGGTAGTTACTTCATTTTCATTATTGTACAGTATTACAATGTATGACTATCCAATAATTTATTTACCCATTCTATAGCTGATGAACATTTAGATTGTTTCTAGTTTGGAGCGCTTAGGACTCCTGCTCCTATGAACATTTTTAACACTTTTTTATTGGGGAACAGTGTGTCTTTTCCCAGGGCCCATCAGCTCCAAGTCATTGTCCTTCCATCTAGTTGTGGAAAGCACAGATCAGATCCAAGTCCAGTTGCAGTTTCCAATGTAGTTGCAGGGGTCGCAGCCCACCATCCCATGTGGGAATCGAACCGGCAACCTTGTTAAGAGCACCAACTAGCCAACTGAGCCATCTGGCCGCCCTGAACATTCTTGTACATGCCTTTTGATACAACGCTATTTTTTCATTTGAAAAATTTTCTTCTGAAAAAAATTGACTGTCTTACTTCTTCAGAAAAGAAACATAAATTTAAATTTCATTTGAAAAAATCAGCATTGCATTAAGTCAACAAACATGTTCTAACTACTAGTCTTTTCAGACAAGGGCTGACCTATACTCTGTGGTACCTGTTTTTCATCTTGGTAAAGTGATTTTTCAATAATTCCAGGCTCACTCACCTAATCAAATAAAGATGCAGAAGCAATGGGGAAGGGCGGGAGAGAGCGAATGAGAGTGGTACACAGAGGTAGGCAGTTATTGAAGTGTTTAAGGTATATGTGTGGGCAGCCAGCTAAGGAACTTTTATTTTTTGCAATGCTTCTATCAATACATGAACAATAAAAGCAAATAAGGTGGTTCCCAGTGAAACCACAAAGCCTTCTAGTTTGAGTCTAACCCTACTCACCTCTCATTTCTCCTCATTCTCCAGTAGCATTCACTCAGTTTTTTAGGCCCGCAATACCTTTGTTTACACCTCGCGCTAATCCAAACTGGAGAGAATGATATCCTCTTTTACACCTGGAGTGAAATTCCGCCCTATCAACATTTTAACATTTCCAGGGATTAGACTTTTTGTGGGTACTGTCAATAATTAAGGAATGAAAGGCTTTGTCTCCTATTAAGGGACTTCAGGCCTCTTACTACAGTGAAAGAAGTCATTTTATTGTCCCTAAAAATCACTGCCGCTGAGGCTGGCTTTCGTCATTACAGGCTACCTGGAGTCCAGGGGTAAATCAGAAAGGAGAGCTGAGCATCTGGCTAGCCTATTCCTTTCCCATCCTAACAATTCCCCTCCCATCCCTCTACTCCAAGACCCCCAGGTGCCAGGGGTATGCATCTGCGCTTCCTCTCCCCCTGATAACGCCCCATGCCAACGCCCTGCTATGGGCTTTTGTCCTGCCTGTCCACTCCCCCCATCACCATTGTGAGCTATGCTAGTCGCACTGCTCCTAGGCAGTCCTGACTTTTGGTACAGAGCTCCTGAAGAGAGAATGGGGAGCAGGTAACAGAAGTAGGTGACAAGGGATGTGCGGAAGGAATGGCAGGATGGGAGGGAATTACACAGAGATCTCAGCTTCCAGTAATTTTACGCTGAAGGCAAGTAAAACTCCAAAAATAAAATAGAGTTTCTTTTACAATGCGTGACAAGAGCATAAATGTGTCCATCAGGTGAAAGATGGTAATCATACATGGAGAAAAAAAGGTCAACATTAAATTCCCCATAATCAATAATTAAGTAAAAACAGCTAAACTAAACTCTAGCAGTGGAGTTTTGCAGCAGGTGTGAGCTCTAAGATGGATTCTTTCATAGATTCTCCCTATGTGGTATTAAGGGGGATTAGTACCTGGTCTATGAGGTGCTTTGGGACTGAAGGAGCGTATGGCACATAGGTAAGAGAACTCAAAGATAAAAATTCCCAATGAGACAGCCAGGCAGCTAGACTCACAGGCCAGTAGTTCATGCCAAGGTTGAAGGAGGGCTGCTCCACACAGAGGTTCACTTGCCGTATTCTCTATGTCATTTGGACAACAAGTGGCCCCTACTCCTGGCCCCAATCTCAGTGTTGGTTGTTCTCCTCCCCATTTTATAAGTGGGAAATGTATAAGCCTCAGAAAGGCTACACACTCAAGGTTCCAGTGGCAGGCACTGCAACTGTCACATGACTCCTTGGACAAAGGTTAAAACTTCCCAGAAATCCTCATAAAGTGAGATCACTAAACATAGGTTTTTCTTCCTTCTGTAAAGGCATGTTCATGAAAACACAACTTCAAGTTCACCTTAAATACACCTGTTGAAAGCAATAAGTAGTTAATGGTGTAAGACAATACATAGCCTTTTCATTAAACTATCAATTCTTTGGTTACCCTTATACTGGTAATTATAATTAGTTTAAGGAATCAAAGGTGTTGAATAAATAAATGACACACAAAAAAATCCTAGAACAGGATAAAAAAGGAACACCCCAAAATAAACAAAGAATTAAATAAAAATGCGACTGTCACTGCTTTTAAAAGATTAACATTTTATTTTTAAAATCTGTATTTTATAAAATAACTAAATAAAAATGTTCTATTTACCAGACTTTTCAGTGGAAGCTTGGTATATACTTTGCAAAATCTGCTTTTAACCTTGTTAAAACAATTAAAAGATGATTTTCATTAATTCTGTTGCATGAATCAATTTATCTTTGAAAAAAATAAATATTTAAAATTAATGGCTACAGAGACTTTCAACTCCAACTCCCTGCAAACCCAGAAAGGATTCTCTGTTTTCAGATCCCGTGATAAACAAAGACCAGCATTTTTAATTTCAAGAAAATCACATTGGTGCTTTCTCAAATGAAATGACACAATTATATTTGGATTATTTATTAATGAGTTCCACGTGAACTCATTAACGTTCATGTAATTTAACTTGTAATTCAATTAATTATTAAATGATCTATTGTCTTAAAAAAATAAATGTAAATCAACATACAATTGATGACAAATTGATAATTGATGAAAAGAGATTCATCTGGGTTGTCTTATCCATATACACGTCTCTACCCAATGCCGTACCTGTGAAGGACCACTTCCTAAATTTATCTAAATACCATTAACAGGCATTTTATTGTTGGCACTGCTATCTGAATTTCCAAACACGCCACATAAAAAGGCACCATTAATGAGCAGCAACTTAGTTATCAGTGAAATCATAAATTATCAATTCATTCATTCAACAAATAGTGTCAGGCATTCTGCTAAGTGGTGGAAATATAATGGTGAGTGAAATGATTCCTCCTCTCACAAGCTTATAGCATGGCAGGGGAACAAATATCAAACAATTATATAATGGAGTATGATTACAAAGTGAGATAAAGGTTATGCTAGAATAAAAGAATCTGACCTACACTGGCAGTGGGCATCTGAGATGTCTTCCTAGAGGAAGTGATGCTTGAGCTGAGAGTGGCAGGACTGGGGTCTGGGTGTGGGGGCAAGCATGTGAAGATTTTAGCCTCAGGGATATCAGCAAGTGAAAGGACCTGGGGTCAAGGTAAGCCACAAAAGGAAACTGAAGGCAAGCCAGTATGTTTAGAGCACAGGGAGCTAGAGGTACAGGAACAAGTAAATCATTAAAACTCTTAGAAAGGTTTTAAAATAAGGAGCAGGAAAAGGGCCTCTACCATTCATTGGTTCTAGTGGGGCTTGAATAATGTAATGCTTGAAAGAGTTTTTTGTAAAGCATCCCACTATTAGTTCCACTACTTTCTTTACTAAATAAATTTTTGGTCTGGATGCAGAGTGACTAGCAGAAAGAAGAGCCAAAATTAGAACCCCAGTAACCGAATCCAGCGTTTTGCCCCTACGCCACACTGCCTAGAAATTTCATTTAATCACTTCACTGGAGTCCAATGTCTTTACCAGACAACTAGTGCTTCATAATGATAACAATAACTCCAGTTATGAATATTACTAAGTGCCAGGCACTTTGCTAAGCTCTTTAATTAACTCATTCAATAATCAATTCTAGAAGGAAGGTTCTATTATTGTCCAGATGAGGACACTGAGGCTCAGAAAAGTTAAGTAACTTACCCAAAGTCACACAGCTAGTAAATGCTGGCCCTGTTAACCACAACACTAATGAGCTTCACACTAAAACACTGTATGTCTGTAGGAACAGAACTCCTGTATAAAGCACCACATTTACGTGTAAGACACCATCAGTGTCTTAGTCATCTCTGTATTTCCAGCCTAGCACCTAGTGCCCAGGGTAATACCTCAGCGGGGCTCAGCAAATATTTGATGAATTGAAGATGGCTATGAGAGGCTGACAGGGGATTTGAATCGGGAAGTAAAGTGATTTCCTGAGGCTTTCCCCTCAAGTCACATATTCATCAATAATTCATTTGATGGGTACATTTTGACTCGTCTTTCATTTTTATTATTAAGATGAAGATTTATTCTCCATTACCTGTCATATTTCACAGACTTTAGCCTGGAATTCGAGTGGGACAATGGAAAGGACAATGCACTAGCTCCAACCACTCTCCAGCCACGACTTCCTGTTCTCAATCGTGCGAAACGCCTTCCGTCCTGGGCCTTTACTACGGTGCTAAGGAAGACTATGCCTTCCTTGGGCTCCTGCGTTCAAACACGACCTCCTCAGAGAGGCCATCCCTGACCACCCCACCTAAACGAGTCTCCCCAGGCTTTAACACATCATCCAGGTTCATTTCATTTCTTTCCTCAATTCACCCCTCTCTGAAATCATCTGTCTGTTCACCTCCACCTCTAGTTCCAGGACAAGGGCCTTTTTTAGCTGGTCCTCTGGAAGTATCCCCAGTGTCCCAAAGCAAATCATCATTTACTCAACGAATGAGAAGAGAATTACCTCAGATTCACCTCTGTTCTCTCAAGCCCTCAAAACCCTTAAGCTTTCTACTCCTGGCGCTTCTACATCCGACTTTCAACGATAACACCATTTGTACATGACTTTTCAGGTTCATAAAGTAGCCTGGACTCCATTTTCTGAGTAAAGCCCCTCAGACAATCCTGGGAAGGGAGGTCCGGCCTAGCAAGAAGGCTCATTCTCCCCATTTTACAATCTATGAAACCGAGCTTCAGAAATAGGCTTCGCCCGCAGTCGCGCCGGAAATACGGACAGGAGCCGTGAAAGCTGTCGATTCCGAAAAGCCCTTCCCACGGGCCAGCACCGTGGATCCAAGCTGCTTCGTCACCTTGATTACTATTGTTCTACAATACTCATTTTGGACGCATTCCAGGTCAAAGGAAGCCGCTCGGCCCTTCACGGCGCCCCGCGCGCCCCAGATCCACTTCTGCCGCGCCCCCGCGCGCCCCGCCCCCAGCGCCCCGAGCAGGACGCCGCACCGGAGTCTCCGAGCTGCGCCCCGTGGGGACCGCCCTCTCCTCCCCGAGCCAATCAACAGAACTTGGGGTGGGGGGCGGGGCCGCAGGCCACAGCAGAGTACCAATTGGTTGGCCCAGCCGTCGCTCACGAGGTCGCACCTCGTACCCGCCTTCCTTTTTCCTCCACCCTCTTTTCAGAAAAAACGGCGGTTGGGCCGCGGCGGCCGCCAACGACACACAGAGAGCGGAGGGACGAGGAGTGAGGGAAGGAGGGACTGCAGGGAGGAGGAAGCTGAGAAGGAGGAGGAGGCGAGCCCAACCCAGCCAGAACCATCTCCGTCGAGAACAAAATGGCGGCGCTGGCGGAGGGCCAACTGTGAGGCGGGGCCGCGGCCATTCCCCCTCCGCCCCCACCCTCACGCCGGCCGGGCCGGTCAGAGGGAGCCGGCTCGCTTCGCCCGGCGCGGGCAGGGAGGGGAGGGGAGCGGCCCGGCCCACTATGCAAAGCGTCCGGCGCCGCCGCCACCGCCCCGTGGCAAAGGTAAAAGGGTCGGGTTCAGCCGCCGCCACGGCGCCTCCATGTCCGCGCGCCAGGCCCGCCCCCTCCAACGCCGGCCCGAGCCCGCCCCGGCCCTTTTTCAATTTTACCTCGGGATTTGGCGCCAAAGCGGCCTCAAAGCAGGTCCCGTGTCTGCGGCGGGCGGCCCCCGGCGCGGAGGGCAGGGCGCGGGGAGGCCGGGCTCCCGGCGTTAGCGGATGGCGGGAGCCCCGGGGCCGCAGGCTCGCTGGGCAGCGGGCGAGAGACGAGACGCCGAGGTGGGAGCGGGGGCGGGCCCGGGGGCACCGCTGGGGTCGCGGGGAAGGGGGGGTTTGTTATTGTTTTTGTCAGTGAAAGGTCAGAGTTCGTGACCCCGGTGCCGCCGCCGCCGCCGCCCGCGCGCTGGTAGGAGGAGGGCGAATGTTCTTCTTCCTCTTCCCTGCGCCAGCCTCGCCGCGGCCGCGGGGGGCGGGCGAGCTCGCGATTGGCTGAGCCGCGCGCGCGCGCGCTCGCGCCCGGAACGCCGCGGCCGGCGCTGCTCCATCCGGCCCCTCGCGGCCCGCGGGCCCGGCGGCGGCGGCGGCGGCGGCGGCCCTGAGGTCCGCGCTGTCTGCTTGGAGGGCCTCCGGCTGGGACGCGGCCGGCACGGCTGTCAGAAGACTTGGAATTGAAATGGCGCGGCCGCCACTGTTCTCGGCATAAAGGGCGGGTCGGTCGGTTGAAAAACCTGGGGACTCCGAGCACCGGTGTTCGGAAGCGAGCCCGCTCCTCCCAGGGGACTGCGAATTCCTCGAGGCCGGGCTGGGATTGTGTTCTCTCCGCGGCCCTCCGCCCCGGTCTCCTGCCGAGCTGAAGCCTTTGTGTTTGTTGATTGAAGAATTGCCGTTTGTTGATTGCAGTCACACACCGGAGCGCCTGTGGGTCGGAAGGGGGTGGTGTATTGGGTGGGTATTTCATTGTTTGGGTCCTACTCGGTACACGTGGTATTTTATTGATGTTTTAAAGGTCCGAGGATGCGCCAGCTTCTAGTATCATCAGGTTAAGTGTTGAAACCCTCCAAAACTTTTTATGGTCTTTTAGTGAACGTACCCAAATCGTAAGTCCATGCCTCCCCCTCGAGATTTAGAACTGCTAAATAGTGATACACAAATACACATAAAGGGACGCTCTGCAAAATTGCTTAAATATATAAAGGAAATTGCTTCTGTTGAACCTTAAATTATAGGTTTTCCTTAGATATTTATCTTTTAAGTTATGGTTTTGACTTGCTTTGGAAGGTGCAGACTGCTCTTCTAGATGCCCTGAAGTGTTTAGGCTGGACTCTCCTTAATCACCATGCTTTGTAGACCAAAGATCCTCTGCTAATTGTTTTTCCCCCCCGCACTGTCTCGTTTATTATGAATGAGTACTGACTCCAAAATGCATGGGTTAATCATTTGCCTTAAACAGTAGCCGTTTGGGCTTTTATCGGGGTGACCCTAACTTTGAGTATTTTGTCCATGATCTTATATTATTTCTATTTGACAAGAAATGCTTTAACCACCGATTTCCCCTTCCTTGTTCTCACCTTGCAAGGATGTAAGTAGGGACAAGAGTTAAATCTTGTAATGTCATGGTGAACTACACATGCTCCAGTTGGAAGGGGCCTCAAGAGATGAAAGTCAAATCCTCATGTCAGGAAGATTTTACAGAAGTGATGAGAACCAGAAAGATTGAGTGATGTGCCTAAGGTAGTAGTATTTTGATGGTACATGGACTGCTTTGCAATTGTGGAATTTTTTCAAAAATTAAGTGTTCAATGTTAAATATTGCGTCTAGACACAGTATAAAAACTCACACATCAATGAGTTTTGGGGTTTTTTTTTGCAAACACACTACAGTTGTACTAGATTTTGAAATAAATACTAAGCAATGTTTCTGTGATTGCTTATAGTTTTCTTCATTTTCTTCATTTAATACTCAGCATCTCTGAACAAGACACTTATTTCTATTTTACTGAGGTGCAGGAACTGAGGTTCAGATAAGTAAGGCAACCTGCCCAATGCTATAGGTGTAGTAAGTGAAGCCAGGGCGCTGATCTAGGCCTTTTGATGTTAAGGTTTATGCTCTAAACTATGTTGTATCAGTCTAACCTGTTTATAATAGCATTCAGTAAATTCTCAGTAAAAAATTAGTTTAATATTAAAAGTAGTAGCAAGAGTTCATAATTTTAACCTGCTTGAGTGGTTTTTGTTTCTCTTAAAACAGATGCACGTGTACACACACAGATTGCAATAATATCAGCAGGTAAGAAGCCTCTGCAGCTGAGGTCAGCACTGCCATAGTGCCATTTTTTTGCTGTATTGTGTTTTTGCTAGAAGTCTTTTTAGTAAGAACTCTTTAAGTGGCTTTGTGATACTTGGATTTTATAATCACAAAAGATACCCAAGTTGTATTATACTGGCTATACTTTTCTTTCTTTGTCTATTAATAAGAAGTATCCACATTTGCATTAATGGTTCTTTTAACATTGTTTTATCAGCCTTTAAAATAAAGGGTTCTTGACTGGGGGATGTACTTCAGAGCGGCCAGGCCTCCAGTGGTTCTGAAGCAGTGAGCTTTGGGTGGGGCCTGGCATCAGCACTTCTACTGAGCATCACAGAGAATTCTGCTGCACACTGTATGTCTGAACCACTGATTTAATTCCAAAAATAATTAACTGGCAAAAAAATCAGATAAAACTTTGTTTCACCTTTTGAAATGCAGGTTAGAAGAATTTTTCTTTTTAACTCTGACTTTGCCTGAAGACAAAGCCAGAGGTAGTGATGCTATATCTAGCAGTTCCCAGTCCTGTGTGTGCATTGATCATCTTGGCACTCACCCAGACTGAGTCCTATATGGAGACGTGCTTTGATCCTCTGTCTCAGCCCTTGAAACATGCACAGTACCTAGTACAGAGTGGATATGGAATAGGCATTTACTGAATGAATGTTTTTCCCAGCAGCAGTACATGGTGAACAATATTCACATCATCGTCCCATTTTTGCAGATAGACTCAATGAAAACAAAGTTTGGTTACTTCCTTGAGCTGGGATGCAAGCCTGGGGCTTGTAGCTCGGGGCACAGTGCTCTGTGCATGAGACCCAGATGTTCCCTCTGCCTCTGTGGTCCTCTGGGCAGGTTTCTCCCCCCCTCCCACTTAACCAGTCTGTTCTGCAGTCAATCATTAATTGACTTGCCTTTGAGTTTCTGAGAGCAGGAACTGGATCATGCAGTTTCCTTTTGTACCTATCACAGAGTAAACACTTTCTTTGCCATCCAAGGTTATTTTAGATTTACATTTAAATGATAGAGTCAAAATCAAATTTTGATTAAACAATAGTTATAGATGTGCTAAAATTTTCAAATGACTGTTACCAAGCAGAGGATTTTTTACTAGTAAGGGTACTGCTTTTGTGATAGCATAAAAAATGGTTTTCCTTTTTATTTTCATAGAATAGAAAGGCCTAATAATTACATTCATAAGTACTTATGTACAACTTTGTATCCATTTTTCTTTTATAGCTTTGCTTTATTACTATGTATAGTAATATTTTATGAAACTTCTTTCATTTATGTAATTATGGCATGTTTATAAAATATTTAAAATTCATATAATTATTAGTTGTATTTTTTAGGAATGTGGAATCTGAACAGATATAATTGCAGAATACCAGATTGCACATTCCTTATACTACACACTATCCTGTTTAATCTTCACAATAATTATATTAACTTGTTTTTACAGTTGAAAAGGCTGATAAACAGGGAGGATGACTTTTCCAAGGTCACACGGGTAGCAAGTTGTGGAACATTTATTAATAGTTATTTCTGTTTATTTCTTCTCTTCTGTTCACTTCCATAATTCTGTCAAAGTCAAGTGCTGTCACAGTAGGAGGCTGCTTAGGGAAGTTTTGACTTCTTTATAAATGACCCTTGTTGTTTCCAGAAAGGAAAGATAAAAATTGACCCTGTGGTGGGTTGGTCATATAGGAACACAGCCACTTCCAGAATGGCTTTTACTCAGAGTCATGCCCCTTTAGTTTCTGACCTGGGCTTTCCTGGGCCTTAAAAAGGTGTTATTTCCAAGTTGTACTTGGCCCATATATCTTGGAGCATGATGGAAAATTAGATTATCTTCTTAAAAAAAATGCACCTGTGCTCAGTCCCTTGTTGTAGAATATGGGTGGCTCAGAGGGATGTCTTTTAATGTCACCTAATTAGGTACTCAGTCTTAAGGCTTGGTAATTCTTTCCTAGCCCAGTACCCACTTCGGTGCTGCCAGCCTTTCACTTGAGAAGTCTAAAAGTTAAATCGTGGCATTCCTTGAGTTTGTTTTGTTGAGTTTCTTAAAGAAGACATTATTTCAACCCCACAGTCTTGGGGAGAGATGGCTTCTGGCTATGAAGAGGTTCTAGGTACATTGTCGGGACTGAGGTCTAAACAATCCAAAGCCTCTTGATTCTCCCTCCACATTTGGCCTCTCCCACATCCTTCCCTGGTATAGGTCTTATCTCTTTGCCACTGCAATGGTTTCCTGACCTTCCTAACCAGTCTCATACAAGCTGCCTCCTCTTCCCTCCCTCCTCCTGCTGCTTGAGTTCTGAAACGGAGCCATTCCTCTTCTATTTATCTAGTTCTTGAACGGTTCTGCATACATTGCTTAGGGCTGAAGTGAAAACTCAGAGTAAGGTGTGGGAGCGGTGGGAGGTGAAGCTGGGCAGGTATCTAAAGGGAGGTTGGGAAACTGATACAAACACCATTAGTGTGTTACATGGTGGCAGTGACACCCAGGAGCTCACTAGCTACTTATAGGGGCAGCCCCTCAGCAGCACCTGGAATGTGTCCCAGAGATGATGTGTCTTTGGATTTCTCAAGAGAAACCAGAAATCAGATTTGTACATGTGAAATCTCTTAGCTTTAAAATGTTGGCAATTGATAAATGGTTTTTAAACTATGCAGGCCAAGCAGCATCTCTTAAGCGTGGTTCTGGGCTCAACCAGTTTGGGACCTCTGACCAGATAAAATTCAAACCCCTGAGCCAGGGCCATTCAAAGTCCTTCATAGTAGGTCTTTCCAGCCACCTTGAGATTAGAGCATCATTCAGTGGTAGTCTTCCAATAAAAACAAACTGGAAGAATTCTGATTCCTTCTATTGAGCATACATTTTCATCTGCCATAGAAAGGGAACTTGGCAGGTAGGAAATAGTCCATGTCTAGGGGCTGAATCCAGAGAGAGTAAGTATATGTGTGTTGGGGGTGGGAACCTGTTCCTTTTCTAGTTCTTGTTTCCAGAGAATAAAACTCCTGTCTCCTGCCAGCGTGGGGGAAGGACAGTCACTTGTCTGCATAGGGTGGGGTTAGGAGACCTGAGGGACTCGTGACTACTTACCGAGACACTCAGCTGGTCCTCCTGTCTTTAATCCCACCTTGGGCTTCCCAGACACCCGTGCTTCCAGGGACAGGGGCACTCGTGTCTCACCGGCATCCTTCCCTGCCGTGACTTTGCTGTTAGCTTTCTGCTCTGCCAAGCGAGCTGCCAGTTATATGGTCTAAAAATGAGTTGACATTTTCCATAAGCTCTGCCTCCTCTTGCATTCTCTTTGTCCTTTATATCTTTATTTACTGTCCTTTTAGTGGGTTTTGGGAGGGAGCCAAGAAATGCGTGTTTCCTGTTTATCACTGCGTAACTAACCATCCAAACCCAGTGACTTAAAACCCAACGATCATTAGCTTGCAATTCTAGGGGGCTCAGATAGGCGGTTCTCTCTGGGCCTCTCACTGCAGTCAGTGGCTGGAGCTGGAGTCATCTGAAAGGCCCCTGTGTATGTCTCGTGGTTGATGCTGGCTGGTAGCATGAACCCTGACACATGGCCTTTCCACGTGACTTGGACTTCCTTGTAGCATGGTGGATGCATTCCAAAAGCGAGAGTCACAAGAGAACAGAGGGGCATTTTACAGAGTCACTTCCTCTGTTTGCTACTTACTGAACTGTCACAAAAGTCTGTCTGGGTTCAAGGGGAAGAGATGTATACTCCACGACTCATGGGAAGAGTGTCAAAGTCATATTGTAAGAAGAACATGCAGGGGGTATCTATTGTGGTGGCCATCTTTGACAACAGATTCTAGGTCATGTGTTCAATGAGTCTGAAATGAGGACCTGAGTCGTCTTTCTAAAACTTCGATCTGTTCCTGTCACCTATTTTTTAAAGCATCTGAAGGCTCCCACAGTTTCCTGGTAACTACGGGATTAGGTGCAATAGCCCTGAATGACCTGGCCCCAAATAGCCTTGTGTCATCTGCTTTTATGATTTCTCCCTGCACTCTGGCAGTTCGGAACTACCCCATTCCCCGAATTCATTGCATGGTGTCCTCCTCATTCTCACACAGCTCACTCATTCTGCTCTCTGCCTCCGGGGGCCTCTCCAACCGCCTTTTTCTGTAAGACAACTCCCTCCTTGTATGTCAAACCCCAACTCAGAAGTCACCCTTGCAGAGAGTGTTTGTATTTGACTTCTCAGGTTGTGAACTCCTACAAGTAAATAACCATGAGTCTAGTGCTTAGTCCTATGCCAAGCCTGCAGTCACAGTGTCATGCAGGGTGCCATGCGGGGTCTCTGGTCCCGCTCCCCACATAACGCAGGACACGGTGAGGCCAAAAAGGAACACCTACGGAGCCATAGATAGGGGAGTCACACCACTATAGTCTCGCTGGCGGCTGGGTTGGAGACACTGGAAGCAGGAGCCACATGGTCCGCAACCCGCCGTCCGCTTGCTTCTCTGCCAACCAACCTCACTTGCTAGCTGCAATCCGCTGTGCTAACGGCAATCTGCGCTTGCTAGCTCAGCCACCATCTTCTTGCTAGCCCCCATTCGCTGCTAGCGTAGTCACAGCAGTTATATTAGTGGCCAGTGGCTCACTGGTTACAGCTGATGGCCAACTAGCCACCGCTGACAGCCATCCAGTCACAGTTGATGGCCATTTACTACCTGAGCCAGCACCTTTCCACGTGAGGCAGAGAGCCTGGAAACTGCTCTCCTGGCTCTGTCCCCACACATGGCTAAAATGGTCCCTGGGTGTTCCAAAGTCCTTTAGCATTTTCATAGGCTTACATATACAACATTCAGCCACTTACTCTCCCTTATTCCAATGGAGTCGACTGAAAATTTCTAGCACCAGGAAACAAACTGATCTTACTAACCTTTCTTTCCAGCTAATTAATCTTGGAAATAAATATGTTTTCTGAAGTTTCAACATGAAATTTGATGTCTTCATAAATGTTTTGGTTATGACTCAGGTAATCAGCATTTTTCTGTATTAGGAAAGTCAGTATCAGTCAACTGTGTATCAGGTTTCAATCAGCAGAGCCTTTCCAGAATGACTGAAAATTAGTTAACCTTTCAGCTGAGGAGGGTGGTGGTGGCAGAGCGGAGAGCAGCCTTAATGTCTCACCACATTCCAGATTTTCCATTAACTGTTTGTGGGACTCTGGACAAGAGATCTAACTCCCCAGTTTGCTCCAAGGTCACTTGAGGCTGCACGACTTAACCAGGGTGGGTGTGGAAGGAAGCATGGGTGAGCATTTCTGTAAGTGGGAAAATGAGGCATTCACAAAAGCTGCTGAACACAAAGCTCAAAACTTGACTTTGAAACCCTGAATTGAACACCTTAAATTATGTAATAATTTATAACATATAAATTATTACACAATTATAATTATTAAATTATAATTATTAAATTATATAATAAACTTTAAATGTTTAATCCACAATGTTAAGTTTATAAATCTGAAATATGCTATTTAGCAAATGTTTTATCTATTGTGATTTTTCTCCCAAAGAAAACTTGTCAAAAAACATGGTATGTTATATCCTTTATTACAAGTTTTATCCCTATAGTTTTCCTAAAAGGAAAATGACTTTTCTCTTAAAATTTTCCACAAAGCTTTACATCGTCAAGGGACATATCGGGGGTGGGGGGAGGCTTTTTAAAATTGTTATTTAAAAGGCTGTTTTCCTCACTTCTTTTTGTCAGGAGCGGATGTATTTCTGATCATATGTAACAAGGAATTGACTCATAGGATGAGAGTGGTATTTTGATAATTGTAAAAATAGAAGACCTTTGTTGAGTAGGGTGAAAGTTTGAGATTTAGTCAAATTGCTGTAGTGTAAACTAATGGTCATTTTTCACCTTGCCCCATAAAATAAGATTCAGGCTCACACTGACGTGTTGTAGCTGTATCTTTAAAAGAGCTGTCTAATCTATGCCTATAATAACTTTCATAATTATACATGTTGGAATAATCAACTGTCATGCTTTGGGGCATAGTCAATTACTATAGCAATCAAGAGATAATTTATTTTTTCATGTATGATTTCTCACAGCAGGGCAGCTCCATTACACATTCATGAATTTTAGTGTGGTATTGTTAGGGGTTAAGTATGTCATTTGATTTGAAGGGCCACACATTTACTGGAGATGGCAGTTCTTTTAAATCCTGATATATTGCTCATATCTGCTATTTAAGAATTCTAAGGAACTCATGGCTTATTGCCTACAGTTTACCAGAAGACAGATTTTGGGATACAACTGTTAAGGGTATTAGATGAACTTCCCTCTTGAGTCCACTTTTGGAGAGAATGTGAATTGTACTTTGAAGGTGAAATCCCAATTTTGAAGAGACGTTGAGGTCATTTAGGGCAGTTTGCACTTTAGTTGGAAATCTTTATATAAATCTTTATATAAAATCTTTATATAAATCTTTATATAAAATCTTTATATAAAGATAGTAGTAATCATTGTTGAAAATACGTTATTGGATATCCTAGCATAAAATGTGTTGTTATTTTAAAGCTCTGTAATATTTGCAATTCTTAGTCCCTGAAGAATTTTATAATTTATATTGATAATAGGGTTTTCCTATTTTTAATTGCTATAGTATCCATTTCTTGATCAAAAGAATTTGTGTAGCTTCACCTTGAATCTTACACTTTTTTTCCCCTTTGTAATATTTTTGAAGCATTCAAAAAATAAAACTGGGAATACATCATTACATTTGAATGTGACCTTAATAAAGTTTTTTGTTCTGGCTTATTATGTGTGTTACTGCTACTTTGTGCTTTATTTTCTTACCTGATCCTCAAGCTAGTTTAAGTTTTTTGACCACAGTCTTTAAGTAGAAATACATTTTACATCAACAATCAGTATATCGTGTGTGTGTGTGTGTGTGTGTACACACACACACACGATTGAAACAAAAATGTCACAAAATAGTCCTTAAGGATGATGGATATATACTCTGCTGTTCTGTTCTCTTCAGTGGGAGGTTGGGGGTGGGGGCGCTGGTTGTGACCCATTCTCAGAATTTGAAAAAACAAGGCTAAAAAAGTTGTTTATAGTGCTTTCTTAATACAGATTTGATTTTGTGTAAGCCTCTCTCACCTGGGAGGTGTGGCCACTGCACACCGGCTCTGTTACAACAGCATCCTTGAACGATGATTAGAGGCCTATTGTGCTGCTTTGTCAACACAAAATGAATGTCCTTTCCTGTAAGACATCATCAAATTATCTGTACAAGAAAGAGATCAAGACTATGTAGAGAACTTGTTCTGCAAAGTCTCTCCCGTGATCACCAGGACATTATAACGGTGGCCAAGATCTCATTAAGCTTCTCCAGTGAAGGGTTCTGTGGAAGGGGGTGTTTTACTAGTTGGGCACCACCTTTGTGGTATTCCTGTGTCTGACTCAGGCTGGTTTCCTCCTCAAATGTTCACTGCTTTGGCCATGTATTTCTCCTTACAATGCTTGGTATTGTGTCGAATTCTAAGAAGTGTCTTGCAATCCTGTGTGGTGATACCAGCACCAGCTCTCATGCCTATGTCATTTCAGACATTCTTGGATCTTACTTTTCTTGAGCCAAGATCTGAATATACACTGCAGATACACCCTGTAATGGGCACTTCTACCAGATTCCCAGTCTGGGGACAAGCTGAGGTCATTGCCCATGACTGAGCTAAGTTTTTACTCAAGGTGCAGCTGAACTACCACCTCTTCTATGAAATTCCCTAGACCCAACCCCAGATAACCAACCTGCCTGTGCAGTCTCCTGGGGCACTTGTAGACACTGGGCCCTACTCCATACCTATTGAGAAGGGGATCTGGGCAAGTGACCTAATGTTTCTAACCCCCCGTTTCCTCATCTGCAAAATGGGGATAATAATAGGACTCAGCAGGTCCTGGGGAAATTAAATGAAGTAACAGTGATAAGGTGCTTAGAGCACTTCATGCAGAGATGCTTGCCATTATTTCTTGCTAATCACAGAAAGGTCTAAGATCCTGTGAGGTTACTATTGTTTGGCTGCTGATTCAACAACTCTCTTAGATTAGGGGCTTAAAAGATCAATAATATCAAACCAGCCTCCCAATACCACTTATAGTAAGTAACATTTAGCAAAAGTATATGATAGATGCCCAAATAGTTGGCCTGTAAGTTACTCTGTCACAGATCATCCCCCAAATCCATGGCAAGGCACAGCCCTTTCACTACGCTAATCCAAACCATACTCTTTCCAGATGTGGTCCAGAGGGTGGACACAGGGAATCCCCAGCAGCCATCCCACTCCCGCCACCCAACTGACTGATCTGTGCCAGTCACAGTGGGCCCCTTTCCAGTGACCAGCTCAGGAGAAGGCAGGAATAAGTGTGGTGTGGAAGAAGAAAAAGCCAGCTACAGGAAGTCAAGCTCTCCCTCCATGGTGGCAGTCACTGACAAGCCTCGGGAACCATCCCAGACATCAAGCTGACAATGGACAGCAGGTCAGAGAAACCCAAAGAGCTTGGTTCTTCAGGATACTCGAACCCTGAATCTGCCCTGCTTTTGCACCTCCTCTTATCGAGCTAATTTCCTAATTGTTTAAACCAGAGTGAGGTTGGTTTCCTTTTACTTGCTCTTGAAAACATACATCTTAGTGTGGACACATCTCTCAACTGACCATTAATGCATGAAAGCACAGCAGCTTACCTGATCACATAAGTTGCACATCACAGGCTGAATCAATTCACAGAATATTCCAGCATGTTGTTACTTTGACCTGTAGCAGAAAAAAACTTGGGCTCTATTCTGGCCATTCCTAGCCCAGATGGCTCTAGTCTCCATTTAGGGCTTCAGTGTTCAGCAATGACATTTACATTGTCATCAAATGAAAAACTGGAGTAGACGAAGAAAGGACAATAATATCACCCTTCAGTGGCTGTAGCTGGGCTGCCGGGGTCCTCAGCACTGGCTTGAATGGTGTATATGCGCAAGTCAGCCTGTGCCTCAGCCCTCACACCTGCACCCGGGAAAGGTGTGTGCAAAAATGGTCCCAAAGGAGCTCACCAATGAACAAAAGCAGAGTCGAAGTTTGCCAAGACCTTTTGGAGAGGCAAGATGATGTTTTGGGCTGTGTTATCACTGGTGATGAAACATGGGTGTACCAGTACAATCCTGAAACAAAATGTCAAAGTGCACAATGGAAGTCAGCCAGTTCTCTACGACCAAAAAGTTCTGTCAATCCACATCAAGAGTCAAAACGATGTTGCTAACCTTTTTTGATATCAGAGGGATTATTCACTATAAATTTGTACCAACTGGACAGTTAACCAAGTTTACTATTTGGAAGTGCTGAAAAGGCTGTGTGAAAGTTAGATGAAAACGATCTGAAGTTTTTGCCAACAATTCATGGCTCTTGCATCACGACAATGCACCAGCTCACATGGGACTATGTGTGAGGAAGTTTTTAGCCAGTAAACAAATAACTATTGGAACTCCCTTCCCACTCACCTGATCTGGCCCCCAATGACTTCTGTCTTTACCCGAATATAAAGGAAATATTGAAAAGAAGACATTTGGATGACATTCAGGACATCAAGGGTAATACGACGACGGCTCTGATGGCCATTCCAGAAAGAGTTCCAAAATTGCTTTGAAGGGTGGACTGGGCGCTGGCGTCGGTGCATAGCTTCCCAAGGAGAGGACTTTGAAGGTGACCGTAGTGATATTCAGCAATGAGGTATGTAGCAGTCTTTCTAGCATGAGTTCACCAACTTGTCGGACCTCATGTGCACGTGCATGTGTATGCGAGTGCGTGTGCATGCGTACGTGTGTGTGTGTGTGTGTGTGTGTGTGTGTGTGTGTAGTTCTGGGATGTAAAGTACAGCATAGGGAAATAGTGATACTGCAATAGCTATGTACGGTGTCAGATGGGTAGTAGACTTGGCGGGGTTATCACTTTGTGAGGGTTGTAAATGTCTAATCATTATGTTGTTTTGAATACCTGAAACTTATAAAAAAATTTTTAAAAAATGCACAGAGGGTCTAAAAAGCCATTTAATTATGTCTGATGATAAAAATGTTTCCATTGGAATTAAGCCCTCAAAAATTAATAAAAGACTTGTCTAATCAATCACTTAGTTTGAATCATTGTTTAATGCAAACGTTTTTAAGGAACGGCCAACTAGAAAAAAAAATTCCCCTGAAAATATTTAATGTAAATTACTCCTTGAGATAGTACTTTTTACAAAAGGTTTGTCGGGAAATGCTTTTTTAGGGGGCAGGGTAGCAGGAGGATGGGGACAGGATATCAGAAAATGATATGATTGTTTTTATTTCGATGAGAATAACAAGGAATCCCACCCGCTCCCCACCCCCACCCCCAATTTGTTTTATGTAAAAATACTTCCAGCATAATGAGCAGCAGTCATCAGCGGGAGGTGACTGAGCCCCAGGAGCCCAGAGAGTTATCTTCAATCCAACTACTTCTGTGCTCTCTCACGTGTTCAGAACCATTGGCCAAGACCACAAATTCACCTGCTGATCACATCTTCTTTTCTCTCTTTTTATCTCTCTCAAGGCTTCGGTGATACAGCCAAAAGATTACCGTGTCAAAAATAAGAACAGATTCTTATAAACATAACGCTGTCAGCTCGTGTGGGGTAAAACTCAGGAAGGCACACAATAAATAAAGCAGACCCTGTCTCTTCGGAGGGTTTGCAGTGACCTCCGGGGTGGGGGCCGATCTGTCAGCAGCCAAGCTTCCAGCACTGGTGCAGTGTTGAGGACCACCATGGGAAGGTGGGAGTCCCTCCTTACTAGGTCCTGTCAGGATACAGGTTCACAGAATCAAATGGAGGAGGAAGTCCTCTCCTTCCTATCCAGCGCAGAACCATCTGCAGTAAGGAGGACCCCCATTCCGAGTGTCGCCACAGCCAGGTTTGCACAAGTCAATGTTCCGTACACCCTTGTCGAGTACTGGTGGTAAATTAGTCCACAGGACTCACTTGGAGATCTCTTCGAAAAAATAAAATTGAAGGTTGTAGCTCAGTAAAACAATAAAGTGCTTTCAATGAGAGTAGCTGTTATTTACTGGTTGTTTCTTGTTTCACCTGAGGCACCGAAATCAACAATGTGAAAGGTGACAATGTTTATTTACTAGGAGTAAAAACTGAAAAAGCTTGTTTCTACTAAAAAGCCTGCATTTCTAAAATGTACTTTTCTATTGGTCCCACGTCTTCATGTTACTAAGTTTTAACTCACTGCTGCGTAAGGAAATAGTTTATGCCGGGGTGGGGTGGCAAACACGAAGACAGAAAAGGGGCGGTCCATAAACATCCCTTAAGGATTCCACGTGTGAAGGTGTAAGCGAGGGGCTTCCATCAAAAAAGATCAGGCCCCCATGCTGAATCCAATGTGTGTCCAGTCGAGTGGAGACAGGGATTGGTTTCTAGAAGGGTCCACATAACAACCTAAGAGTTTATTCTGAGTCCACACGCTTGATAACTGCTATAATACACTTGCGTCTTCCATGGCCTCGATCCACCTGTAAAACAGAAGAGAGGGGATACCTGTTGTCTTGATTCTGCCTGTGACTTTGGTCAAAGAACCTGTAAGTGGCTAAACTAGAGTACCATTAGCCTAAGGTCAGGAACCATGTCATATTCATATGTTTCCCAGCATTTAGCAAAGGCCTGCAACACAGTGCAAAGGTTTGCTGGATCAATGCATGCCTGTCTGAATGGATCGTCATAAACTTAAAAGAATCACACAACTGGGAATCGGGAGTTCGCTGTTCTGTTGTGGCCCAAAGGGACTCAATGGGATAGGATGGCTGGAGAAGAACAGAAGCCAAAGTCTTGGGAACACCCTGTTTCCTTCGGAAAGAGAGGCAAGAAATACAGGACGAGGTATTTTGGTACCTCTGAGCTGAATTGGTGTCCTCTGCTCTGAAGCTATAAAACAGGGTTTTCTTGTGGTAAAGGTGGAAAACAGGTCCTACTTCACTGCTGCCCTCTTCCTTTTCCGGGGCAATGGTGAACCCGAGCAGAGGCATACTCTCCATGGCCACTGTGTCCTGCAGAGGGCAGAAAGGAAAACTGGTATTAAACATGGCACTATGTACAGTCAATAGCTTAGCACTCACAACTCCAATTTAAGGTGCATGATGAGCCCTTCTGGGTGGAGCATGCTTGGGCAACAGTCAAATAACCGCACACATATTCTTCACCCACCCTTCCTGTCAGGACCAGGCATGAGGAGAAAAGGAAACTTAATTATTTTGTGACAGCCTATTCGAGTCCAGGCATTTTCACCTTCACATTATCTTGTTTAATTTTCACAGCAATCATAGAAGGTGTCATCCCCATTTTAAGAAGAAACTGAAGCACAGAGAAGGTAAACAATTCCGCAAGATCGCCCAGCGAGTAAGGGGGAGAGTGAGAATTTAGACTCGTGACCACCTTCTAACCCCACATGCTTTCCTCTGATTTGATCATTCAGTGACTCACCTAGTTTTCTACAGTTACTTCTGATAACATAGTCTGTATTCACTGCCCCACACCCTGGTTCGCAGGGCCTCAGTATGGAGCGCTCAGGGTGTCTGCGCTATGAAGACACTAACAGTGCGATGAGGTGTCCCAGAGAACACAGAGGGACCTTAAAATCATAGTGCTAGGGAAAAGAGCTTTTACATATAAAGATATTTTTATATACACACATATTTATGTAAAAATACATACTCATAATACAACTTTATAAAACCACACAGAGATATAATTAATTAAGCATATTAGAATGCTTGTGGGAGGAGGAGGGAGGGGAGAAGAGTTTGTGTATAAAAGGGAATCAATTTTTAAAGGTTGCTAGATCAAAAACCACATTTGACAAAATTCAACATCCACTCATGATAGAAACTCTCAGCAAACTAGGAGTAGAAGGGAACTTCCTTCATCTGATAAGGGCATCTATAAAGTACATACAGCTAACATCATACTTAATAGTCACATATGGAATGCTTTTCCCCTAAGACTGGGAACAAGGCAAGAGGGTGTTCACTTTTTCCAATTAAATTCAACACTGTTCTGAAGGTCCTAGGCATTGCATTAAGGCAAGAAAAAGAAATAAAAGACAAAGATCAGAAAGGAAGAAGTACAACTATTTGTGCTTACAAAGGACAGGATTGATTATAACATAAAACTACTAGAACTAATAATGAATTCAGCAAGGTCACAGGTTAATAAAAAATATTTTTCTTTTTCAAAAAAAATTTTCTTTTTTTTGTTTTTTTGTTTTTGGGTTAATCAATTTTTCACACTAGCAGCAAACAACTAGAAATGAACTTTACTCAAAATTGTATCCAAAAACCAAAATACTTAGCAATGAAATTAACAGAAATGCAAGAACATAAGTGTAAGACTGCTATACTAAAAACTACAAAATATTAAAAGAGAAATTAAAGAACTAAATAAAGATTAATATCATATTCGTGAATTGAAAGATTCAATATTGTTAAGATGCCAATTCTCCCCAAACCGATCTATAGATTTAACAATCCCCTGCCATAATATCAGCAGTTTTGGTGGTGGTTTTTTTTTTTTTGGTAGAAATTGACAAGTTTATATGGAAACACAAAAGACCTAGAATACCTAAGACAATGTTTAAAAAGAACAAAGTTGGGGACTTACACAACCTGACTTCAGGCTTATGATGAAGTTACAGTAATTATGACAGTATGGTGGCATAAAGACAGATAAATATATCAGTGAAATAGAATAGAGTGCCCAGAAATAGACCCACACTTATTCAGTCATTTGATATGTAAAAAAGACACCAAAATAATAAAATAGGGAAAGTCTTTTCAACAAATGGTGTTGGAACAATTGAATATTCATATGGGAAAAAATGAAATTTGAAATAGACCTAAATAAATGTAAAAACTAAAACAGTAGTTTTCAGAAAAAAATACAAGGGAATTACTTTGTGACTTGTAGTAGACTAAAGTTTCTTAGGACATGGAAAGCAACAGTCATAAAGGAAAACATGGATAAATTAGATTTCATTGAAGTTATAAACTTCTGTTCACCAAAAGATTCACTCATTAATAAAATGAACAGGCAAGCCCCAGTCTGAGAGAGAATATTCACAAAATATTTAGCTGACAAAAGACTGGTATCCAAGATATATAAAGATTTCCATAACAGGAGGACAACCTACTTTAGATTTAACCTACAAGAGATTTAAACAGACACTTTTCAAAGGGAAATATAATAATGGCTAATAAGCACATGAAAAATATCATTAGTCACTAGGAAAATATAAATTAAAACCACATTGAGATATTACCATACCCTCACCAGAATGGCTAAAATTAAAGACTGACAATACCAAGTGCTGACAAACAAGGAGAGCAACCAGAACTCCCAAATATGCATCGCATTGTTGTGGGGCATGTAAACTGGTCCACTCATTTTGCAAAAGGTCTGGTAATTTCTTATAAACCAAACATACAACTTTCTATGATCCAGAAAGTCCAACCCTAGGTATTTAGCCAAGGTGAAATAAAAATCTATTTTCATACAAAAACCTGTATGCAAAAGTTTAAAGTGGGTTTATTGATAATTACCCCAAACTGGAAACAACCCAAATATCCTTCAACTAGTGAATGGATAAACAAACTGGTATATTCACAAAATGGAATACTACTCAGCTATAAAAAGGAATGACCTATGGCTATATGCAATGTGACTGATTCTCAAAAACATCATACTGAATGGAGGAAGTCACACATGATTCCATTTATATAAAGATCTAGCAGAAGCAAAACTAATCTATGGTAGAAAAAAATCAGAACAGTGTATTGCCTCTGGGACAGGGGTGCGGTGGGAATTTATAGGTGTATGCATGAAGAAAACTCATCAAGTAGTACCTTCAAGACCCTATTTGTGCACTTCATTATATGTAAATTGCACTTCAAAAGGAAAAAGTTACGCAAATATTGAATCCTTAGAGGGAAGTATACTTTGAAAAGCATCAAAAAGTAAGATGAATAGAGGGATGAATAAATAGATACTTGATCAAGGAAGTATAGTAAAATGTTAATTGTATAATCCAGTTGATGGCTATATGACAGTTCACTGAAAATTCAACATTCAATGTTCAAAATTTTTTTATAATGATAAAATGTTGGAAAAAATTAAAGAGATTCCTTCGTATTTCTGACAGTCACTTTCTCCTGGGACTGTTACTGAATAGCACGTTGCATCAACTTTGGGTCACCTCAGGGAATGTGACATGTTCACGGCAGTAATATAGACAGTGCCAACTGGCTATCCACTTTATCAAACTTTTTTTCTTTGATGGAATTTAAAGGTTGGTCCCATCCCTGAAATATGCTTATTGAGAAATTGTACAAGTTCCTCTGTGGAAAAAACTATTTTGGAAGCATACTTAAATTCATCTTCTAAAAATCAACCTATGTCGTCACTTCCATGACAACTGTTGCTCAGAACCTAGAGACTGGGCTTTCTGTTCTCAGACAGAATTCACTTCTCTTTGGTGGTTATTTATCACTAGCTTTTGTTCATCTAAGCCAGCATTTCTTCCAAAAGTGTGTCCTGTGCAACAAGAGTTCTATGTGATGCTCCATGAAGAAGGGCCTGTGGTCAGGCCGGTTTGGGAAATCTCCGCATCTTAGAGATCCACGACACGCCTCATATATGACAGATCCTGAGAAGTATGACTGAGGAAGTCCCACTCACTGCCTACTCAGGGTTCCCTCAGAACCCCATTTTCAGAGGACACGGGCAAGTGACCTGGGGACTACCTGCTCAGGAAGATGCAGCTCTGGGCTGTAGAAGGACCGTACGTCACATTTCCGTTTGTTCTGTAAAGACCAAAATTCTCCTCAGTGTAGAAAGTCCCATCTGTGGACATGTGAGTGAAGAGCCCCCTCGGGGAGGGCACAGCTCACATAGCGCCTGAGTCACTCAGACCCACAGTGGGTCCCCTCTGTCTGTGTCCCTGTTGGCCTCTGGGACCTCTGAGGACAGGGCTGACTGCAGCTGTCACAAGTGCAGGTCCTTTGTTAGGGCAGCTGTATGCCCTGGAGAAAGAAGTGGCTTCTGCACACTAGCCAGCGTCTGTGGTCAGGGGACAAGGCTGGGGCCCTGCGCTCTGTGTACATCCTCATGGAGTGAAGCACCCACCCTCTGCAGCTGTGCAGAATGCACTGAAGTCCCATTTTCAAAGCTGGCTTAGCGTGCGGAAGCCACCAGATGGTGGGACCTGGCCATGGAACTCTTTCACATTATCCCACAGGTTTGTCCTGTGTCAGGAACTGCCTGCTGTACAAGCACAGCCCACACCTGTCGACTCCGGAAGCAGGCTTCCTCTCCAAAGCCCTCTCTCCTATATTTTAGAAGATGTAAATGTAAGATGTTCTATAAAAATATAAATTGTTTTATTTAACAGAAGAGTTACCACAGTAGTTCCCTGATACAAGAAATGCACAGATAAAAAACGCTGGTAGCTGCCTTCAAGCTGCTGAATTTTGTCCCAGAACAACTGAAGTGGAGAGCAGGAAGCAGCTTTCTCTTACGGAGAGAGAGCCTGGCTCTACTGCATGCTGGACCTGGGACATTCACACACTTTGGAGCACAGGTCAGCATGCTGTACCACCTTATCTCCACACAGAAACGGTAAATCCCTTAGATTTGGGACAGACAGAGGTGACAAGGGCTGGTGCACAGCCCACATGGACACCAAGGCTCCAGCTTAACCTGCAGGCCTGCAGGGAGGGAGGAGAGAAAGCGCGAACCACCACTACCTCACTGGCCATGTAGGTGTAGAGCACTTTGCCTTTGATGACAAACCAGAGCTTCTTCCAGTGCCTCTTGCCTTTCTTACACCGGCTGAGATAGCCACTGATGGCGGAGCCCTCTCCGGAGGCAGCCACCTGGCAAAAGGAGGGCAGAGTGGTCAGGGCACTAGGTGGTGGGCACAGTTCAAACAGACAAAACGGCAGGCAAAACAGTTGGCAGAGTGTCTACACTGCTTTGAAATCTGAGACCTGGATGAAATCTCAGGATCTATCTGCCACCTGAAAGGCAGCAAAAGCGTACTGGTTTGAGACTCGGATTTCCTGAACGGACCCAGGAGACACAAGAGACGAAAACTGCCTATAGGAGTGCTGCCCCCTAGTGGCGTTTCAGATTTCCAGGCCCTCTTCCTAAGCCCCGCCCCCCCAAATTATGAAACTGCTGACACCTGGGGGAATGGTTTTTCCTTCTAAAATTGATTCATACACGTTTCAGCTTATTGATTTCTTGCATTTAAGGAGGGATCCTCTTTGTACTGTTTACCTAAAGGTTTTATGATCTCCTGCCTACTGAGATGTGTGAATCCCTCTTATTGGCAGTAATCGTCGGTCAGACAGACATTATGTGGGTCTTAAGCACACAGGCTTGGAGTAGTACCAATCTAGGATTCCAATACAGGCACTACCGGTTTATAGGCAGATAATGGGCAATTTCCTTATCTCCGCTAAGTCTGTTTCCTTCCTAGTTCAATTGGAATTACATGACGTAAAACAGGTACCTGACAAGTACAGCGCCTGACCCCACAATAAGTGCTCCATAAATATTAATCTTACTACTAGAGCAAGAAGGCCAAGTTCAGAAATTATGTCATCTGACTCTCGTTTTACAGATGGGGAAATTGAGGTCCAGAGGAATGGAGGGATCCACCCAAGGTCAAATCCCCGCTTAGTTGAAGAGAGGTGAGAAGTCGCATCTCTCAGCAAATACTCCAGACGTCGACAAACTTCCGTGTAGGGAAAGGAAACCACGACCAGCTCGGGCTATTTTGAGAAGCACCAGGAGAGGAACCTCCCCCTGAGGTCCGGGACTCGCCCTGCTGGAACATCTCACAGAGCGAGGAAGGCAGCACCGATAAAAGTGGTGGCAGGGGAAACCAATTCTGCAAACTCCCTTTCTGACAGATACTTGCGGGGCAGCATTTCTGCACTTTCTCATGGGGAGCAGGTCTTACTGCTGAGGTGGAGCGGAGAGGAGAGAGGGCGGCAGGAGACTTGGGGACACATTTCTCTGAGGGCTACTGCAGATCCCACTGGGTGCAGTCTTTTTAGATAAAGGTTGTCACTTGAGGCAAAAGTTACCAAGGGATGGCTGGGGGAGATCCACAGGCCCCAGAATCAGAGCAGCCTAGAGGGGTAAGAAGAGTGGTTCTCAAACTCTGCCTCCATGGAACACTCAGGTTTTATGAGCCCGACGCACATAGACGACCAGCACAGCGAGAGTGAGAGGGTGAACTTTTCTAGATTTGTGCAAAACATGAGATTTATGTGTATGAACAAATGTGAAGTAATATCTAAGAGAAATTAAGTGAGAAAATATATAGGAGATTCAGTATAATATGTTATCTTTTGGGTAAAAAAAGAATCTATGAATGTACATCTTTATTATGTATATGCATTAAAATTTCTGGAAGGATCCGTAAGAAAATTGATGGTGATACCTTTGGGGTGGGTGGGACTGAAGTCTGGGGAGGGAGAGAAACTCATTTTTCATCATACATTCTTTTGTGCTGTTTTGAAAAACACTTTTTTTTTTATCATGTATGTGTTATTCCCAAGATCTCTAATATGCAAAAGGAATTAAGTTAATGCATAGAACTATACCCATTAAAATTTTTCATCTCTTAACACTTTTTTTAATCCTTCCCTCCTGCTACTTGATAATGAATATTAATGAAAAAACTCAGAAACAGCTGATCACACTTCCTTTGACAGCTTGTATATTCATGGCACACATTTGTTTATGGCTGTGACTAGAATTTAGATGTATAAATCTGGTCCTATTTGCAGGATGGAATTGAGTTAGGCAATTCTGAGGTTTCCCACAACGAGTGCCAGGGCCTCCAGCAGGCTCCCACCTGAGCCCATTTGGGACCCCCAGGATGACAGGATGTACTGCCCTGGGAGAGCTAAGCCAGGACTACAGCTACTTTAGTCAGAAGAGCCCCAGTGACCTGTGCAGTCCCCTTGGGTACTAAGTCTAGGCTATGGGGCAGGAGAGAAAGAAATCAGAAAAAAGAAAGAGACGGGAGAGGCAGAGAGAAGGATGGGAGGGACGTTGCCTAACACCATCTACAATTGTCACGTCCTGCCTTCTGCCACCAAGCTGGCATCTTCTTGGACATGACCAGGACACAGGCACTGCCCTTGTTAGTGGTGAGTCTGTCCTCATAGCAAGAATATCTCCCATGAGGGGTCCTCTTTGTCCCAAAGAGCCTGGTCAGTCTGGAGCAGGACCATGAACCTTCCAAATCCCCTGCCCTCCATGCAGGCCGTCCTACCTGCCTTACCTCGGTCAGGGCTGAAGGGACTTTCTTCTGCTTCTTGAAGGTGGAGGGGTTGATGCTGTGGAAGACGGATGAGAAGGCACTGCTCGAGAAGCGGGGGGAGGACAGGGGAAAGCTCATGCTCACGGGCCGCTCTGTAACCAAGACAAGTCACAGGGGAAGGGGCTGAGTGTCCGCATGGACAGGTACACGTCTTGCTTGGAACACCGATTCCCGTACATAAGAGCTCCCAGGCCTTCCTGAGATGCCAACTGGCCTCACTCACCATGAGGGTTAAGCGTGCCCAGAAAGATGAGCACAGTCCCTTCTGTGGACAGAAAGGCCTGAAGGCCAGGAAGGAAGGCTTCTCCTTGGTGCCGGCCATCGCTTCTCTGCAGTGCCCCAGAAGGCTGGGGCTGGGCTGTCCTCTCTGATGGCCTCGATGGCCCCATGGAGGAAAACTCTGGCTTAAGGCCCAGGATACACTTGCTCTCCCTCTGGCCCAGCTCTGCTTGGGCAAAGGTTGTCCCCTGAGCACAGTCTCTCAAAAGCCAGCTCCACTTCCTCAGGCAGCTTTATCAGAGGGCCCTTAGCCCTCCCCTGACCCCAACTCCTCTTCTACCCATCTCACAATTCTTATCTCAAAAAGGGCCCACAGAACATAGGCCTACAGAACACTCTCGAAAAGAAAAGAGAGCTTCCACGGCGAAGTAAACTTGTTCACCCTGTTTACCGTCCCCGTCACCAACGGCCCAGGCCCAGTGTTTCCCAAACTGGGCTGCCCACAGAACCCTTCATCTAGGAGTACCTATCGATTTTCCAAGGAACCAACATTTTGGGAAATGGTGCCCCATGTGTGAATTGAACCCCTGGCTCTTCCTTGAAGGCTGCTTTTGTTCTGAGCCTTTCTGGGAAAATGGTTTCAGGCACCAACCATGGGGCAGGCAGAAGCCCTGTGGGCCACCAGGAAGAAAGGTGAGGGTGGTCCCCAGGTTACCTCTCATTAGGCCTGGGACATCGCCGCCCCTCTTCTTTAGCTCCCCATAGCAGCCATCGCAGACCTTGGCCATCCGGTCCTTGAGGTACTTCAGAGGGTACTTGTTTCTCGAACAGTTCCGGCACACAATCTGCAGGTCCGGTTGGGGACACATGTCAGAGTGGTTCTCACCAGCTCGGCACATGCTCAGTATCCTCTCTCCTCTGCCACCTGCCCCCCACCTCCTCCAAGGACTGTGCTACGTCCCCTGCTTTTCCAGCACAGCCGCGTAGCTTGTGTGCAAGTGCGATCCGTTTTTCTGATGAGCCCTTAACCATGACGTGATACTCTCTCCAAGGACAATAAGCATGTATCTAACGATTTCCTTTTGAGAGTGTGGTAGTGCCACGGAAGGGGCCTGGGATGTGGCACTGCTGTGAGGACATCAGTAAAGTGGGAACGAACAATTCCTACCTCGCAGGGTTGGTGTGAACATGCCTCACTCGGCTGGCACGCAGAAACTGCTGGACGCCCCTGAATCCCTACCCATACCACCTCCACGAACCCCCCCCAGACAGGGAGACTCACCTTGCCGCAGGCGTGGCAGTGGTGACGCCTCAGCGTGAGGGAGAAGTCGCAGCCACAGTTCATGCACATCATAACGTGTGTGACAGGCACCAGCGTGGGGGGCCTCTCCCCCAGGCTGACCCCCAGCCTCTCCCGCATCTAAGGCAAAGGAGTGGGGTGAGCAGTGTGGTCAGGGCACCTGCAGGATGCGAGCACCCGTTCCTGTATGGAGTGTATATGTATGTGGGGCGGGGGGGGGGGTCCTAATTCTACGCCCCACCCCGCTGCCCTCTCCTCCCTACGTCCTCCAGGAAGCATGTCTTGGGTGCGAAGCAGAGCCACCTGGAGGTGCTGTGCTCCAGGCCGGGGCTACGCAGTGACCGCTCCTGAGCCGTGGGGCCTTGTGGGAGGAGGAGGAGGAGGAGGAGGAAGCAGTGCCCT
Source organism: Rhinolophus hipposideros (assembly GCF_964194185.1). Taxonomy (NCBI): domain Eukaryota; kingdom Metazoa; phylum Chordata; class Mammalia; order Chiroptera; family Rhinolophidae; genus Rhinolophus; species Rhinolophus hipposideros. Next base: position 27,486,390 of record NC_138060.1, read on the forward strand.
GAGGGAAGGAGCTGCAAGTCCTCCTTAGCGTATGGCCTGCCCAGGGAAGCCCAGGGCTGTGCAGCGGGTGTCAGGGGGTCCCAGGGCCCCCACTCACCTCCACGCTGTGGTGGAAGGCAGCCAGAGCCTGTGCCTTGTAGTCCTCAGGGAGGGCTCTGCTCAGACAGCCGTGCCACTCATCCCGCTCTGCACAGGAGCTGTGGGTGTGAGCTGCAGTGAGTGAGGCTGCACGAGGCGACCGAGGCCCTGCTGGCCCCGCTCCTTCCCCCACGCCAGCCTCCTGATGTCTGCAATCCAACCAGCTTCACTGGCTTCCTGCCAGACAGGCGAGGGCTCGCACCTCATCACCTCCATCTGCTAGCAGGGCAGCCAGGGAACGCTGACCTGCCCAGGCCGCTTCTTCCCCTGCCGCACGGGAATGCCGACACTCTTCCTTCAAATCCCAGGGCTTTTATGGGAATGAAGTGACAGGTGGGAGTTAAACAGACTTTGTCAATGGCAACGCAAGGGGTGCTCAGGAGACTCTGAGGGGCCGTGCTTTAGGAGGGACAGGTGGGCGGGGGCAAAGGAAGAGGGGTAGACAGAACCTGGCAAAGGCCAAGGTCCCAGGCTCTCCAGATGCCTCCACACTTTCCCACAGAACTTCCCAGACACTAACTCATCCAACAAGCTGCCTTCCCACATCCCAGCTCTGTGCCTGGCAGGTTTCCTGTGTGGTGATAGCCACACTGGACTGGGAGCTGCTCGGGAGTGACAGCAGGGTGGAAATTCTCACAGGCCCCACTAGGTGTCACTCTCGCCCTGCACTAAGTGTGCAACCTCAGCCAGAGAAGGGACCAGTTTGGCCTGGGAGGGAGAAAAAGTGGCGGCCAGCCACATGCCTTGTCCCTAAAAGATGTATGGGTCCTGCTATCCCCTGGAAGCTTCAGTGTGAAGTGTCTGGGTTAGCAGGAAGATGACCAGCTTGTCAGTGACAGTAGCTCCTTGAGGCCACTGGCCAAAGGGCAGTGCCTCTGCCTAAAAGAGATGGGCAGACCCACCTGAAGGGCTGAGCATGGCAGGTCACCATCCTGACCTCATGGCAAGTAGAAACCATACCATGGGTCTCCTCAGGTCCCTGATTTTACCTAGTGATACGGGGAGGAGAGGCCACGGAACCCCAGTCAGGTATCACCTCACTCCCCCAGATGAGGTGGTCACTCCTTGGAATTTTCAAGGCTTCTTCTACTCCTCATTCAGTACATAGGAGTGGATAGGCGCTCTGGGTCACACAGTCCTGCCTTTGAACCCCAGTTCTGCCTCACATGGCTGTGGGACCCCTCTCTAGGCCTCAGCTCCCCAAGCATGGGAGGAGCTGCAAGGCCCAGCTCCAAGGGTGGTGACGAGGGTGAGAGGAGGGGCCTGAGACCCCGCAGGAGCCCAGTGCTCATTACTCTTGCCACGACTCATTCTTGCAGCAGCAGTTATGTTCTGCTTGTCACCAGCTCACCACTCCTACCCAGCATGGGAGCTCCTGTCAAGCACACCAAGGCTTAAATCGCTAGTGTCTACAGCACAGGACCTGGCACTGAGGGGCTGAAAATGCTTAAGGACCCAATGCATCTACGAGACAGCATGTGAGTCTGCATGCACAACCCGTCACACCCAGGACCTCCACCCCACACAAAGGGCACTGCTGCCACCCCAGGGTTATGCACTCCCCAAGGGAAGATGCCCAAACCTTGGGAACCCTGTCCCAACCCCACCACGCCCAGTGCAGCCCTGGCAGCAGTCACACGTCCCTGGTTTCTGAGCTCAAGCTCACCTTGCCCTGAAAGAAGGCGGGGTGTGGGGTGTGTGTGGGGGGAGCTTTTTCACTGACTAAAGCCAGTGGGGACGGACCCCTGGGCAGCCTGAGGGCCTGGAGAAAACACAGACGGAAAGGCCACACTCCAAACCAGGGAAAAACTAGATGATGAATGCTCACTCGTCATTTTACTCTCCAGACACAAAAGCCTAAAAGCAGATACTAAGAACTAAGGTGTACAATGCATTTTTTACTAGCCTTAACTTTTTGTGTTGCTGTAAAGACCCAATAATCCATCGAGTTTTACAATCATGATATTGTTATTGTTATATTTAAAAAACAGGCTCTAGAAAGCCCCTGAAGTTCTTTGTCAATTTTATGTGCATGCACATTATTTTTCAGGGGAGAGAAGCCATAGTTTTGTCAGATTCCCAAAGTGGCGTGTGATCCAAAAATGGTTAAGAAACACTGAAAAGAAAAAAAAGTCCTTTGATCTAAAGAATACCAAAATAAAAACAAAGACACACCCAGCATTTGTTATTCCAAACTTTCCCACCTGTAAACTCTGTCCCTTTGTCCCCCAGGCCTGCCCTCTTCCCACCTCCCCATACCTTGCGGACAGTGTCAGGCAGGACTCGGGAGTCTCGATCTTCAGAGCGTAGGGCACTTTCTCCATCACTGGGCGACTGACCTGGAAACCAACAGCAGCCCTCAGGGTGGGGGCAGGGAAGGGCAACCACAGGCTAGACTTTTCTTCTGGTCCTGTCCCCCCTCTCTGAGCCCCCTCAGATGCTTAGAGACATGGCAGGCGTGTGTGTGTGTGTGTGTGTGTGTGTGTGTGTGTGTGTGTGTGTGTGTGTGTGTGTGTGTGTGTTGGAAGCCAGGCTGCCTACTCCAACTCTGATTCCATGGTCCTTGACCACCACCCAAGCCCAGGAAGGTTGTGGAGCTTCCATCTCAGGACCCAGCCTCCAGGAGTAGAGTCCTGCTGCACGAGTACCTGCTCAGTGACCAGTCTCTCCCACTCCCTTGCCCAACTGGCTCCTCAGTGGAACCTTTGAAAGAAAAGAGAACCAACTTCCCCACTGAGAATGGTGCTTCCTTCGTCCTCTTACTCATGTAAAAGCACCTCCAGGAGCAGAGAGACCCTCAGTGCCTCTTATGGGTCTCTTCCTACTTCAGTGTTCCCCACTCTGGCCCCCTCACCACACTGTGCCAGAACTAACTTCCTACAAATGCCTGCTCTTAAGAGTTAAGCCCAAGAATGCCCATCAGCTCCCAGCCATCCCTGTTATTCAGGATGAAGTTACACTGAGTGGGCCACACATGACCAGCCCCCCTTCCTTCTTGTCTCTATGCCCTCATCCACGAGGCCGTCCAGCTGCTCTGGTATCTCTCTTACATTTGTTTAAGAAATATTTGCCACTTGAACAGATATTTGCAACCCCAAGTTCCTATCAGCATTATTCACCGCAGCCAAAAGGTAGAAGCAACCCAAGTGTCCATCCCTGGATGAATGGACAAAAAATGTGGTCTATACATACAATGGAATATTATTCAGCCATAAAAAGGAAGGAAACTCTGACACATGCTAGAGCATGGATGAACCTTGAGGTCATTATGCTAAGCAAAGTAACCAGTGGCTAAAAGACAAATACTACATGACTTTATTTATTATGAGGTGCCTAGAGAAGGAACCCTCATATGCTGCTGGTGGGATTATAAATTGATGCAGCCACTATGGAAAACAGTATGGAGATTCCTCAAAAAATTAAGAATGGAACTACCATATGACTCAGCAATTTCACTTCTGGGTATTTATCCAACAATATGAAAATAGTAACTCAAAAAGATACCTGCACTCCTATGTTCACTGCAACATTATTTACAATAGTCAAGATATGGAAACAACCTAAGTGTCCATCAGTGGATGAATGGATAATGTGGTACATATACACAATGGAATACTACTCAGCCACAGAAAGCATGAAATCTTGCCATTTGTGACAACATGGATGGACCTTGAGAGCATAATGCTAAGTGAAGTAAGTCAGAAGGAGAAAGACAAATAACCTGTGATTTCACTATATGTGGAATCTAAAAACAAATAAAACAAAAAGAAATTCATAGATGCAGAGGACAGATGGGTGGTTACCAGAGGGGAAGGGGCTTGAGGAGAAAACGAAAGGAGTGAAGGGGGTCAACTGCATGGTGATATACAGATATCAAACTATAAAGTTGTATACCTGAAACTTACATAATAAAAACGTTTAATACATAAAAAATCATAGAGACAGTAAATAGAATAATGGTTGTTAAGGGCTGGGGGAGAGGCAATGGGGAATTAGTGATTGATGGGTATGGAGTTTCAGTTTGCGAAGATGAAAAAGTTCTGGAAATGGTTGGTGGTAATGGTTACACTACAATGTGAATGTACTTTCATGCTACTGAATTGTATACTTAAAAATGGTGAAAATGGTAAGTTTTATGTGTATTTTACCACAATTAAAAAATGTACCAAACACCCGCTTATTTCCTACCCCAAGCCTTTGCTTATGAATTTTCCTCCTCCTAGGACACCCTTCCCTCTTCTCTCTCCCCCATCTGTCCACATATTATCCACCCAAGGGACTCAACGCCCCTCCTTCAGGAAGCCCTCCTTCACTACCTATAGCATGATCCTGCTGTAACCCACAGTGTAACGTAACACTGTTTCCTCAGGGCTCCCTCTTCCCAGCTGGTCTGGGAGCTCACGAAGCAAGGATGTCTTCTCCTCACCTTGGGTCTCCCCCTGCCCATCCCAGATTGCGTAGCACTAGGCATTTACCTTCATGCTGGCCACCGCCAATGTGTTCTTCAGCCGGTACTTCCCATCCTTCTGGGGATATGTGTACAGGAGCACATCGCTCATCTGGGGAGAAGGAAACCCCATCAGATGTGTCTTGGCCCCAGAAGGCTATGCGGCCTTCGGTCCTGGAGAATCACTGAGCACATCCTGCATTCCCCAGTGATGCCCACAAGAGAACAAAACCGCCCTGGGCTAAAACGTGAGTCCCTTCCCCACAAGTCCACTCCCAGGTAAATACTCAAAAGAAATACATGCAGATGCCCACGTAAAGTCAAATACAGAGGTGTGCACAGAGGCATTATTTGTAACAGCCAAAGAGTGGCAATAACCCAAACACCTATCAACAGGTGAATGGATCAACAAACTGTGGAGCCTCCACACTGTGGGATACCACACAGCAATCAAAAGGAACGAACCAATGGTACACGTGACACCATGGATGAATCGCAACACATGCTGAGTGAAAGAAGCCAGACACAGAGGAGTATAAGCTGCTTGGTAATATTTATATGAAGTTCCAGAACAGGCAAAACTAATCTGTAGTGACAGAAATCAGACCAACGGTGGCCTGGGGTGGGGGTGGGGGAAAGTGACTGTTAAGGGGCACAGGAGAGAACTTTCGGCGGGGTGTGGGGGGGTGGCTGGAAACATTCTGTATCTTGATCCAGGTGGTGGTTACATGATGATATGGATTTGCCAATACACACTGCCATGCACACTTCAGACTGATGCATCTTTATATAAATTAAGCCTCTATAAAGCATAGCTGAGGAAAGAAGTGCAGGAGGCAGGAAGGTCCCTGAGAATAAGGAGCTGGTGGGCCCTGCCTACTGCTGTACCTCCAGTGACATACGAGTAGGTGCTCAGCATCTGTTGAATGAACAACTAAGGTCCCCCCACCCCCATGAGGGTAGACAGGAAGAAATGTGATGAAAGTCACTTAGAAGAGAAGGTTTCCGTTTGGCTAAAAGATTTACAGTTTGAAAAGATGACCTCACACTCTGGGTGTTCCATGGGCTGTCAGTCCTGACCCTGTTCTGTAGCTGCTGGGTGACTATAGACAAACTGTTTCCCTCTCTGAACCTCAGCTTCTTCACCTGTGAAATTAGGGCCATCTCTGCCCTACCTCATTAAGGAAGCTGAGAGAGAATGACCCCGAGTGAGCCCTCTGCGTTGGAGCCAACAAAAACGTAGGGTGCTGGGAGGACTCAACTGGACATGATATGTAAGGGTCCGAAGCAGGGTGAGAGCTCAGCGTTAACCTTTCCTGCTCCCGTAGACGGTCTGCTGAGGGAACAGAACGCATGCATTTTCGCACTACCAGCTCTTCTTGGGTTCCCGACATCCCAGCTAGGCCGTGTGGGGGATCCGGCTGGGCCACTGATCCGCTGTGTGACCTTAGGGACACGCCTTCTGCCTCTGGGCCTCACTGTCTCTAACTAGAGGTGGTGTAGACCAGGGCCAGCCAATGTTTCTGTAAAGGGCTAGACAGTACATATTTAAGTCCTTATAGGCCAGACGGTCTCTGTCACAACCATTCAACGCAGCCGCTGCTGCCCCAAAGCAGCCACAGATGATCCATAAATGAATGCGTGAGGCTGTGTTCCAACTGAGCTTCATTAACAAAAACAGGGGGCGGGCTGACCCCTGGATGAGGGGAGCCGTCAAAGGCCCCCCCGGCTCTGCTCTTCTTATAATGACAAGAGCTACTCTGCATTGGACAGTTATTCTGTGCCAATATGGGCTCAGCACCTGACAGGAATGATCTCAATGATGCCTCCAACAATCCCACCAGGCAGGCACTATCATTATCAGCCCCATTCCACAGAGGGGAAAACTGAGGCACAGGCTGGCTCAATAAGCTGCCCGAGATCACAGAGCTCACAGTAGCAGAGACAGGGTGGTACGTACATGAGTATGCCTCTAGCGTGTTCGAGTGTGGTGTGTTGGGGGGTGGCCACACAGTCCTGGCCCCATCTGGGGACAGTGACCAAACCCCAGCACAGAGCCTCGCTCATGAGGAATCCGCCTGTGTCACTCACCAGAGCAGTCCCAGCCTTTTTGTGGCTGCTTCTTGAGCACCTGCTGCCATAGCAACTGCCATTAGCACCCTGAGGTTTTATGATGGGTTCAGGACCATGCTGCCTCCTAATTGCCCATGGTTCTCCTTTCCTCTCCAAAGCTGTGTGTTTTACAGCCCCGCTTTGGAGGAAAGAAGAGAAATTCTTGATGAAGTAAGGGGGAATTGTTTACAACGATGAGGCTCTAGAGGGCAGCCCCACCCACTGCGAGGGGCAGCGGGCATGTGGAGGCCCAGGTGGAAACCTCTCCACAGCGTCACTGAAACCCCTGTGCTGGTGGGCAGATGCCCTGAGTTCATTCTGCAGTTGAGCTTATTTTATGAAACTGGCACCTTAGGAGGAATAAAATTTCTTCCTTCCATGTGTTTCCTGTGGTGCTCAAGAACCTGTCTGTGGCCCATGAGATTCTATCCATGTCATTCTCATAAATCGACATTTACAACATGTGCTGAAGGTAGACCATGTGACTTTTATCTCTTGGTTTCTAGTACCCAGCACATAGGAGGTGTTCAGTAAATGTCTGAAATAGAGAGTTTTCTTAGACACTCAGAGCTCATTTACTATTACTTTGCATGCAATTCTAACAAAGTGTAAGGAGGCTGTTAGGGGCAGCCATGACCGACAGTAACAAGGAATAACAGCTAAAAATGAAGGAACAGAGAAAAAAGTTACATCCAGCAGACACAAGAACTTAAGGGCAAAACAACTCAAGGATCATAGGACTGGAGCAAAGAGCTGCTTGTCGTTCAACGGCGACTGAGGAGGATGTTACTACCCCACAGGCTGGACATGCCCTGGTATTCCAGCTATGGCTGTGAACCATCAAAAATGCTACATTACATTCTGTCTTGTACACAGAAAGTGCTGGACTTGGGGGTATGGGGGAGGCACAGCTCTGGTTCCCTCCAGGCCTCTGCCACCAACCTTCTGGGAGATCTGGCCAAGTCAGCTCTTCCTTCTGGATCTGTTTTCTCATGTGTTAGATAAGGCGGTTGAACAAGTTATTCCTGGTTTTAGGATGTTTAAGAGGTGGACACAGGTAATTAAATTTTGGCACCATTCCATTCAAAATCATTGAAATAATAAATGTGGGCTGGGCTGTGGTTTCCAAGGGTTAAGCTCTCAGCTTTCCGGAAAGCTCAACTATACAGAATGATCATCCTACAGATTTGGCTCTAGTCTCACCCCTTCCCTTCCAGCTGTCCTTGAATGCTGGTGCTAGAAAATTTCACAGAACTTAACAGTCCCGGGGCTTAGTTTGGGGGCTTAATACTTACCAGGAACAGGTGCCGTGGGCGTCTGTTTTTCCCTGTTACTTTCATCAGTGTCCCTTCCTTCAGAAACTCCTGTGGGGACAGAAGCAGACCTTGGTGGTCAGGCTGATGCTTCCTACTCCCCTAGAGGAGGTTGGCTGGCGGGAGGCCCTTGAGAAACTTAAATTATGATGCTTCCCAGAGGACCAGAAAGCAGCTCCTGGGGGAATTCCCAGCTTAACAGCAAGGCTCTGTATGTGACAGCAGTTCAGGAGCTAGGTAGCTCAGCTGTTCAGGAGTGTTCCACTTTGAATTATACGAAGCCCCAGACACTGTTCTGGCCACAGAGTGTCCGTCCAAACAATGACTCTCTCCCCGACTTGCTGCCACGAGAGTCCATTCAGAACAGAGCCTCTGAAGGTTTGCTACAACAGCTGAAGACGCGTGAACCGTCGCTACATCCCCCTTACATTCTGGAGAATACAAATAGATGCTTAATAAATATTTAATGAACGGATGACCCAGCCCAAAATACTAAGTGTGAGTTTACAGACTCTCAGACTAGTGAGATCCTTGCTAATTCTGAGTAAAATCTCCTGAGCACAATCTCTCATTTCTTTGTCCTTCATGGACGGTATCAGGTAATGGACACATTTTTGACTATTTCTGAGCTGAGTTTTATGTTTTCCATTGGGAGCCTTAAAAGTGGGCAAAATTGTCTCTTGGAAAACGTTATTTTTAAGAAGCTTTATTGGGGCTCTTGAGAAATGGTTTTCCTGATTTCCTAGCAATGCTGGACAAAACTAAAAATACTTGGTGTCTCTTCTTCTCAGAGGTGAAGAGAACCACAGAGAACACTGAACCCAAATGGCACTGTTTCTTTAAAGGCGCTGAGAGTGGAAAACCCCAGAGAAGGCAGCCCACAGGCCCCATGAGCCTGGCCCTGCCCTCCCTCCTCCTCGGGTAAACAGCACCTGCAGCCAGGCCTGTCTGGGGCCAGCCCAGCTAAACAATGGGGCTTATCAGAGCCTCACCAGCCTGTTGCCAGGACGCCCTCTGCCCCTGCCCACCGTGGCGGTGGCACTCACCCTTCCTGGCTGGAGGAGATCCCCTTGGCCCCGGACGCTGTGCTCGATGTGGACCAGCTTCTGCAGGTTTTCCTGTGGGTGGGAGCAGGGCGACGAGGAGAGATGGTCAGGGCCCCTTCAAGGGATCTTATCTCCTCTCGAAGGGGTGGCATTGCTTCCGCTTTAGAGAGGGAAACTGGAGCCCAGAAGGACGTTGCCCAAAGTGCAACCTCCCATCAGGGGCAGGGTTGGGACCTGTGCCTAGGTCTACTGGGTGCCAAGGATGCGGACTGCCCGTAGTCAGGCTAGTCTTTCTGGGCATGGGGTCTGACGCTGCCATGTTTCTGCATGCCACGAAGCTGGTCTCGGCTTTGCTGTCTGACTCCCATTTGTCTCTGGGCCACTGCTCCTACTCTAAGCTCATGTCCCCATAAGGCCCGGAGAATCCAGACTTTAGTAACCCAGAGATGACAGATGCCCAAGGCTGGATGTCTCTCTGGGCTTACTGCCTAGGGTGTGGCCTCTGAGGGAGAGTAACCAAGAAACGCACCACTTGAGAAGAAAAACGGGTCTGTGCTCCTAGAAGTATGCCCGAGAACTCCCTGTGGGTTCCTCACTGGGTTACCCACAATATGTAAAGTGACACACCTCCCTCCCCTCTGCACAGCACCCCATAATACTAGCAATAACAAGCACCTAACCCATGGTGCAGGTGCCCCTTGAATCTTACACTGGGTCAGGTTCTCAAGTCAACTAATGAGATGAGAATTGTGTGTAGAGAAATCACCTTGAAAAGATATTTACACTGTCCATAGTTTTGGGCATAAAATCCTACACATTAGAAATGTATAATAGTTGTTCCATTTCCATTTATGGTACAGAAAGCTGCCAGAGAACAATGCCCCCATGATACGAGGCAGACAAAGCCAAATAATCTACAAAATCATAACCCTTCTTAAGCCTACCAGAATGTAGAGGTCACAAAGCAACCAACTGAATGAAATCCCAAGACTGACAAGCCCCTCCACAGAGCTAGGAGACAAATGAATGGTTATGCCGTTGGTAACACACAGGAGGAAGTGGTGGTCAGCATAAAGGAGGGTAAGAAGAAAGCAGCTAAAAGGTTAATGGATTCTTAAAGGGCAGATGTAGGCTGGTGGGTCAGTTTAGAATATCAGGGAGTCCCAGGCGCAAGGACTACCTACAGTCACTTGCAAGCTCTTTTCTAGAAGCTTCCACCAGGCGCTCACAAGGAAGACTGGGGCAGGACAGGGGCCAGAAAGAACCTCTGTCCTTGATGGTGGAGCAAATGCTGTCTGGCCCAAGGGAAGGAGGGCATAACCCTTTGGGCCCAGGATTGTGCACCGATACAAAGTAGGAACCTGTCCAAGACCCACCAGAGATACAAGGCAGAGTTTGGCTGCCATGCAGGAAGAAGAGCAGCAATGCTGAGACTACTGGGCTCGCAGGCCCTGCTTAAGTCTGAGGCTTGCCTGGCAAGTCAAGACTTATGAGCCTCGCACTGAATGATAGGAAATAGTAGTCTACCTCTGAGAAGGGGCAAAAGCATGGAGAGAGATCCCTTCTGTGGTGCAAGGATTGCTAAAAGCTGAGGATGGAGTAGGAGTATAACAACTCTGTGGCACACCAGGCCCCACAAACTGCACCAAATAACAACAGCCCTCTTCTCGAGGAGAATGAAGTCTGTGGGGCTCTGAAGGTGACAATGGCGACAACAAAACCCAAACCCAGTTCAACTACTAACTGAATTGACCCAACGCCCACCCCCACGTGAACAGCATGACAAGAAAAAGAGGCACACACACTTCTGGGGATAGCGACTATTCTCCTCAGTCTCCATAGTTTTTCTTCACATAAATGTCTGGTATTCAATCAAAAATTATGAGAAACACACACACACAAAAAAAAATTAAGAAGAACCCCAGCTCATTTTCAAGAAATAAAACATTTAACAAAACCAGAATCGGAGGTGACAAAGAGGTTGGAACCATCAGATGGGAACTTCAGATTAATTATGATTAATTTGTTGAAGGAGCTAGTGGAAAAGATGGTCAGTGTATATGAACAGATGGAGAACTTCAGCGGAGATGGAAACGATACAAGAGCAAATGGAAATGTTAAAAACAAAAACCACGATATAATAAACGAAGAATTCCTTTGACAGGCTTAGCAGCAAACTGAACATAGCTGAGGAAAGAATCAGTGAACTTGGAGATAGATAAGTAGAGATTAACCAAACTGAAACACAAAGAGAAAAAAAGAATGCAGGGGGGAAAAAAAGAACAGATTATCCAAGAGAACTGTCTCAAATTAATGAACTGACAACAAACCACAGATCCAGAAAGCTTGACAATCACAAGATAATTACCACCCAAGCCCCTAAAACCATACCTCATAATCTAAATGTCAAATGTAAAGAGAAGACCTTGAAGACAACCAGAAAAAAGAGACATTACATAAGAAAGATAAATGCAATCTTTACGGCATACTTATTATCAGAAACTATGTAGGCTATAAGACAACAGAGTGGCATCTTTAAGGTACAGAAAGAAAAAATTGGTCAACCCAGATTTCTATACCAGGAAAAATATCTCAAGAATTAAGGTAAATTGGCCTATTAAGTAAGTGGATGATGGATGGTGGGAGCCAGGTTTCTCACTGTTGGAGTGGAAATTTATGAAAAGCAAGGGGAGGAGGCTAGAATGATCCATGTGGTAAAAATCAGAGTTGGAAACATCTGTAAGAACTCATATTTAGCTTAATATATATAGAGATGGCTATGTATAGAAAATTGTGTGTATGTGTATATATACACACACGCACGCACACACACATATATATATACATACATACATACATGGGTTGACCTTTGAACAACACAGGTCTGAATTGCATGGGTCCTTATATACAGGTTTTTACCCCTTCATTTTTTATTTTTTTATTAGTTTCAGGTGTACAAAACAATGTAATAGACATTTATACCTCTCACAAAGTGATAACCCCTGCCCCCAGTCTACCCCTCAGACATCATATACAGCTGTTCCAGTTCCACTGACTCTATTCCCTATGCTGTCCTCCACATCCTCACACAGGTTTTTTTTTTCAACTGACTGCAGTTCAATTGATCCACACAGTTTAAAGTCGAGTTGTTCAAGGGTCAACTCCAAGCCTGGGAATCTGCGTATGTGGAAGGTATGACTGTGGTTATATATGGATTTTCAATTGCAGCGGAGGTCAGAGTCCCTAACTCCCGTGTTGTTAAAGGGTCAGTTGTATATACACATATATTTCTTTGCTCTGTTAGCTAAGATGACCTAAAAGAAATGGTAACCCAGTAGCAATGAACACACCAAGTGCCCATATCTTGTTTTCTAAGTACCAGCAAACAATTCAAGGCACCAGGGACTCCTTGGAGAAATGGCTGATTCTAAGCCTGGGGCAGGAAATATACTAGATGAGCCTGGAGCATTGTGTAGTGCCCGTAAGTACTAAAAAAAAAATAACAAACGAAAACACTCAGACCTATATGCATGGGGGCGTGTGAAAGGCATATGAGAACTAATTGAAAGGGCTCCCAATAGCCAACACTGGAACAATTTGAGAAATAAATAAAGCAGTAGGAGATTATAACCCAAAGCATAAAGTAAATATCTATGAGTCCGTACTGACATAAATGATTTATTTATTTAAAATGATTACAATAAGAAATGAGGAAGAAGAGAAAAATCTCCCATGCAGAAGAATTCCAAATAATTTAGGCAGATACTCTGCCTTCAAGGAGAGTTAGCATAACTCCCCATTCCTGAAATGTGGGCTGTGCAGAGTGATTTTCTTCTGGAGAGTGTGGACAAGGCATGCGTGCATGCGTGTGTGTAACTTTACTGTAGAGAAACCTGATAAACACTAACTCAGCCAGATGATCAAAGTCAACATCAACAGTCATAAATCATGTTGCTTCATATGATGTTATGAAAGTGGTACTTTATTTCTATGATCTCCTTCCCCCAAATCACAAACGTAGTCTAATCATGAGAAAAATATCAGACAAATTCCAATAGAGGGACATCCTATAATATACCCGACTAATATTCTTCAAAAGTGTCAAGATCATCAAAAACAAGGATAAGTGTGAGAAACTGTCACAGTCAAGCGGAGTCTAAGGAGATATGACGACTACATGAAATATGATATCCTGGATGGCAACCTGGAACACGACATTAGGCAAAAAGTAAGGAAATGTGAAGGAACTATCGTCTTTAGTTAATACTATGGTATCAATATTGGTTCTTTAATGCAACGAATGTACCATAGTAATACGTTGATAATAAAAGAAACTGTGTGGGATCCATAAGAGCTCTCTGTATGCCTTCTCAATTTTTCCTGTAAATCTAAAATTGTTCTAAAAAAATAAAGTCTATTCAGAAAGCAGAATGGTGGTTGCCAGGGGCTAGGGGAGGGGAGAATGGAGAATTAGTGTTTAATGGGTGCAGAGTTTCAGTTGGAGATGGTTAAAAAGTTCTGGAGATGGACGGTAATGACGGTCGCACAACAATGTGGATGTACTTACTGCCGCTGAACTGTGCGCTTCAAAATGGTTAACACAGTACATTTTTTGTTATGTATAGTTTACCTCAGTAAAAGATTTTTTTAAAAATAAAGTTTGTTTAAAAAAAATAAAGGTGAAAATGGTCAGTATTGCCTTCCACATGTGTCCTCACTCTCTTCTGGAGGAAGACATTTTACTTCTACGCCCTGGAGAAGAGAGCCATCAACGGCCAATTTGATTTCAAGTCTCAAAAGCCTGACCTTGCAACCAGACGTTGAATTTTTGTCCTAAGGATTTTCCCAAGGATTGGTCTAGTACCAGCAGCTAGAAGCCAGGTGTATACACCCTCACACCATACATAAATATCAACTTAAGATAGACTCAGAAACCTAAATGTAAAACGTAAAACTAGAAAAAACAGGGAGAAACTCTGTAACCTTGAGTGAGGCAAAGATTTCTCAGATATAACATTAAAACCATGACCCATAAAAGGAAAAATTGATAAAGTGGGCTTTATCAAAATTAAGAATTCTACAGACACTGTTAAGAGAATGACAAGACACGCCACCGGCTGGGAGAAAAGATTTGTAAATCACACATCTGACAAAGGAGTGAAAGAAGGCAGACAAAAAAAAGAGCACATACTGAATAATTCCATTTTATAAAATGCTAGAAAATGCAAACTAATCTACAGTGACAGAAAGCAGACCAGTGATTGCCTGGAAATGGGGGGATGGGGCTTACAAAGGTGTACAAGGAAACTTTTTGGGGTGATGGACAAGTTCTGAATTGTGATTGTGGAAATGATTTCAGGTACATACAAACATCAAATTGTATCTAACTGTACACTTTAAACACGTGCAATTTATAGTACATAAGTTATACTCCAAGGCAGACCTGGGCAGGGGACCGGGGGTCCTGGACCTGTACCCCAGAGAACGGCCCAGAGGCTCGACTTACCCCTTGCTCCATGCTGTCGTTGGCGTGGTCTGTGACTTTGGAGATGAGGGTCAGCGCACCTGCGGAGGGAAGCAGAGCGGAGAGCTGGGCCTTCTGGGGAGGGCCATCTAGTTGCCCCCATCCTCACCTCTTCCTTGTCCTCTCACCTCCCCCCACCCCACATCACTGCACTTACAGGGCCTTTTAAGTGGGTGGCACCAATTTTTCCCATGGCCGGGGGCAGATCAGGCCCAACCCTAGGTTTGCCACTACTGCCTAAATGACCTTGACAGTCATTTGACCACTTTGTGCCGCAGTTTCCCTGGTTCTAAACTGAGCATGTTAAAATAGGGACTGCGCTGGCAGGTCACAGTAGAAACAGCCACATAGAACTGGGAGAAAACGGGGATCCTGAGGTAAGGTTTTTAGACCTGATACCACCTCTTCGCACCCAATTCTGGTCACTCCCTTCTTCTCCTCTGACTGGACAACAGCCCATCCTGGGGAGTCCTGTGTTGAGGTGAATGGGGGATCACCTCAGAAGTCTGGAGACTTCATGCCACTGCACCCCCAATGGCAGGGAGGGGACTATGTCCTGGGCTTGGAACTGGCATGGAGTCCAGCTTTGGGGCAAAACAGAAGTATGTTCCCTCCTCTGGGCTCATGCTGGACTTACCTTGTGTGTCATCGTACTCAGCGGAGTCCGGGCAAAGGTTATTTAAATAGTCTGCAGGCAGAACAAGAGCTAGGGGTCAGCCTGCTCCAGGGAGGCCAGCCCACCCCCACCAGTCCACAACAGGAGCCCCTCCCTCTCCAGAGACGGAAGAAAAGTTTCAGAAGAATGGGGTTTCCACCCGCACTCATTAGCCCCCACACAACACCACACGTGCACAAAACCAGGCCCCCAGGACCGCCACCAGCACACTGCCACCGCTGCTGTCATTCCCTCATTCAACAAGTACCTATTGAGCATCTGCTGTGTGCCGGGCCGTGTGCTATGCCTCCAAACACAAACGAAGTGAGACCCTGCGTTCGAGAAGCGCACAATCTACTGGGGGAGGCAAATGTGACCATCAACACAGTAGAGTGTGATGTGCTCAAACGTTAACACATTTGTAACCACAAGGCTCTACACAGGCTGGCCTCGCTCCAGCTACCTCTTCACGTCACTCATTCATTCTGGCAATGCTGGCATTCTTGCTATTTCCTCAACATGCCAAGCTTGTTCCTACCCCAGGGCCTTTGCACTCACTATTCCCTGTACCTGGTACTTTCTTCTTCCAGATCTTCTTAGGGCTCATGTCTTCAATTTGCTGAGATTTCTGGAATGTTACCTCCTCAGAGAGGTCTTTCCCGTGTGCTGTATCTAATTCAGAGCCCTGTTCACCTGCTTTATTTTTCTTCAGAGATCTTATCACTGGCTATAATACTTTTATTTCCTTATTTGTTTGTTAGAGTATAAGATCCATAGTGTCATAGGGTTTGGCTGTTTAATTCACTACTATATCTCTAGCATTTAGCACAAGGCCTGGTACATAATAGATGCTCAATAAATACTTATTGAATTAGATGTATAACTTCTGTCTCCTGGCCCCTGGGATTACATGCGTATCTCTACATGTGCGTATCTGTCACCCTGAGTCAAAGATCTGTTCCCCAGGCCAGGGGTCTTTTGTTCATTTGGGAGGCAGTTGGGTAAATGGGTCTGCAGCTCAGGACAGAGGTGTGCGTATTTCTGTCACGTGGACATAGGGGAAGGGACAATAGTCCCTGGGGAGAATGTGTAGACAGGAAAGGAAAAGAGGAACTAGGACTGAGTCCCGAAAAACACGGACTTACAGGACAGTGGAGGAAGAGAGCTCATCCACAGAGAGGCAAAGGAGTGGTTAGAGAGAGGCTGGGAGCGAGTATGTCACAGAGGTCCCAGGGTGAAAGAAGCAAGAAGTGGTCAGTGGAAAAGCCACAGAGAGGGTCAGAAGGTTCCAGGTGGAAAATATCCACTGATTTGGCCACAAGGAGGCTTTGTTGATAAGAAGAGCTTTAGGGAAATCAGACACCCACCGATGCAGGGAGGAAATACAGAACGGGGAAGGTGTGAATTGCTGTGTTTAGGATGGAGAGGCTGGAGGAAGATAAAGGAGGTGGCCACTGAATCATGGTTTCCAAGAGGACAGCAGGGAGTCCAAAGCTCAGCTAGAGGGGAGGTGGTGGCAGGGTCTGGCCCCTCTAGAGGGACAGGAGGCAGGAACTGAGAGCGCTCCCTCCCACATCTTCCTGCCAGGGTAGTTGTCACCACACGTGTTGCCACTGTCACCCCCACCCCTACTGAGGTCCCACCTCAGTGCGCCTTGACCTCCCATGGGGCCCACCTGTGAGGAGCACTTGGTACTGGAAGAGGCGCTGAACAACCCGCAGCAGCCGGTGCTTCACGTTCTGGCCACCTCCTTGCTGACTCTGCTGCTCCCAAAAGACGCGGAGGACAAAACTCCATCAGGGACTCATGCCTGAAGTCACCAGGCTCAGACTGCCACCTGCACTGTCCCATCCACACCTGTGCCTGGCCAAATCCATCTCCAGCCCCGGTTCCCCTCCTCCAGGAAGGCCTCCCAGACGAGCACCACTCCGCTGTGACAGTTCATTCCTTCAGGCTCACAGTCTACACCACTCTCAGTAACTAACATGCCTCTCCCAGGCCCTGCTGTGCATCCAGCATTAGTAACAGAAAAAAGGCCCTTATTTTCTGCCCAATAACGGAATCCTCAGTTGGTAGCCATTTGTTGATCATGCAATCAGGCTGGGGCCCCATGGTGCTTTGTGCTTTTCTAGTGAGACAGGAGAATGGTCACTAAAATTCGCCCTGTGGCCGGGGCTCACCAAGTTGTCATCGATCGCCCAGCCGGGGATGTTCTGGGTTCTGGGTTTTCCCTCCTGCTGGCTCACCCCCTCCTCTCCTGGCTGGGTCTTCCCCTCTGCTCCCCTCCCCCCAGCTTCAGACATACCAAGAAACCCCACTCATTTGCTTTAAGCCCTTCCATGGCCCCACCCCTGCATCCTTAGAGCAGGTTCTCAGAGGACCAAGGGACCCACCTCAAATTCACGGACGACAGCGGCCAGCCGGGGAGAGTGGAGGCAGTTCTCAGCGAGCAGACTGAGATACCTGTCGTACTGCAGGATGTGAGCAGCGTGGTGCTCAAACTCCTGCTCCCGGGCCAGGAAGACATCGGCCACCTTCTGCTGGTCCTCCCTACAGGGGGAGGGGGCGCGGGGGGGGGGCAACAGTGAGAACTCGGCCTTGTGACCAGCGCAGCGTTAGTCAACACTGGAACCACTTCCCTGGGTGGGATCCCCGCTCAGCCCCCACACACCTGTTTTACTTTGGGCAAATGACCTCCCACCTCTGTGTCTCGGCTTCTCCCTCCATTTGTCAGAAGGAGACCATTTCATGTGATGTGGTTTTTAACGGCCCCCAATCTCCTGGAGCACCAGACGCAGGGGTGGGGGTCTGGGACTGCTCACCAGTGCAGCAGCCTCTCCCCCAGCTCCTCCAGCATTCCCACGTGAAGGTCAAGGACAGCTGGGAGTTCGCTCAGACCACGCCTCAGCTCCTCCCTGGCCAACGTGTCTTTGCCCTCTTGGTCCATTTCATCCAAGGCCTTCACGACAGCTCCGTGGAAATCCTGAAACCCCAAAGGCCTGTCACCCACGGATTGACAGACAAAGCACAAGTCCTCCCTGGAAGTTCCCCTGTGGCTTTGGAGGCATGGCCTACAAACAGACCGCCCGGGATCTTAAGCCAGTGTCTCAGATCCCAGCGTTTTCACCTGTGAAACGGGGCTGGTAACACACACCTGTGATCATGGGTAACTGATGCCCAAAGAGCACGCACCACACCTCCTGGCACGAAGTAGGGCTTAAAGCAGGTTCATTCCGCCCCCCCCCCCGTGGGAATTTGGGTGTATGCTCTTTTACAAGGTGAGTGAGAAGCTGGGTAATTCCTCCTCTGAAAAAAGAAAGCTCTGCTTGACAGTGATCTATCTTTGAAGAGGTTCATGAGCTGTGCTGTTTCAAAGCAAAGTCTAAGGAAACCATAGGCATCCATTTTATGGTGTGTTAAGCAGTCACTAAAAATGATGCAGATGGTAACTATGTAAAATATTCATGTCCTGACTCTAAGAAATCAAGAAGTTGTCTTCCCACTGGAACAAAGTTGTGTAAAAAATGAACAACGGGAAAAAGCGAAAAGGAAACAGAGTGAAATGGAAACAGTGGCGGTGTCGGGTATGGAATTAGGAATGAATTTTTTTTTTTCTTTTTGTCTCTGTTTTCTAAAATTTCTGTACCATGATTAAGTCCCTTTAAAAATTAAACTAAATGTAATAAGCATTAAAATTATAAAGAATGCACGACTTCTTTCTCACAACGAAAATATCTTATCTTTAAACACACCTGCTTTTGCATGAGGCCCAGGTCTGCAGTTTTAAATACATGGGATATCCTGAAACAACCTTGAATTGTGGAGCAATGCACACGGGAAAACCTCAGCATCAGGGGTCATGTGATCCAGCCCAAATCCAGAAGGTCAAATCACCTTTACAACATTCAGAAAGGATGATCACTCAGTCTTGTTTGATTGCCTCCCTGATGGGGAACTCATTACTAAGCAAGACAGTTAATTCCATTGCTGAACAGTTTTCATTGCTAGAAAAGTCTCTTCATATCGAGATTTAAAAGGGGAAAATGCCAGAGAGGATGGGCAGCCCTTCCTCCAGAAGTCTTTCTGGTCTTCTCCCACCCAGTAACGGAGTACAGGAGAGGAAGTGGGCTAGTGGTGACGAGACAGGGCTAGGAAAACGGGCAGCGAGGTGGTACAAGAGCAGAGGGAGGGAAATGGGGAGAGAAAGAAAGAAAAATGAGGAGAGAGGGCAAAAAGAGAAAGAGAGAGAATAGGAAACTGAGGGAGAGCGAAGGTGAGAAGGAAGGACTGATGGAGAGCAAGACAGTGAGCATGGAAGGCAGGCGACTCTCCTATGCCCGCCCTTCCATGTGTCAAGAGGCCATGTGCGCTGTCAGACAGAGGACAGAGGATGTGAGGTTACAAAGGCCTCCACTTCCTGAACACCTCATCCTGTCCTGTGCTGACCTGCTGCTGCAATCTGCTCTGGGGGAAGTGCGGGGAGGGCAGTGCCAGGCAGGGGGGTCCACAGGAGTGAGGACGAGCTGCTTCCTGCTGAGGCGGCCCTCACAGGCCCCAGCTGGGTGTAATGTGCAAGTCTAGGGAAACCTCCAGTCCCATCACTAAGGTCAAAGAGCCTTGGGGCTGAGTCTTGAACTAATGAATAGGTTCTCTGAGCTGGAAGCGTGTATGTCCTTAAGTGGAGGCCACATGCTTGATCCCTGAGCTATAATTAGAAATGCATGTCATTGTACCTGAGCTACCGGGAGCCTTTCCTGAAAGCATGTTCCAGAGGGCGGACAAAGTGTGAATTACAAATGTGAATTACATGCCTCTAGGAGGGGAGGGTGGCTAGAGGGAGTTGGTGTTTAAGTCTTACTTCTGCCCGCAGCTGGCCCTGGGACATGAGCTCACTCTGAGCCTGGATGGGAGGTTTCTCTGCTGACCTGGGGCAGGAGGACCCCACTGTTTCTTTGTGAATCTCCATGTGTACGACCCAGCCTCCAGCCCTGAAGGGTCCTCTCAGGCAGCTCAGAGAAAGAAACTGTCCTGATGAAGGCAATAACCCCCTTTGCTTGGGCAGCTGGTGGACAGAGGATTTTCAACACACACTCTTATCGGCCATGTCCAAGTCCAGCTACAGCACAAGAGTGGTTGAGTCACTGGGCAAGCTGTCACCTATCTGAGCCTGTTTCCTCATCTGTAAAATGGGGACAGCATGGGGCTGCTGGGAGCTCAGCCTGGTGTTTAAAACTATACAGTGCTATCCCTAAGGCAGCTATGATTCTATTGTAGACGTGTCTTCAGGGCGGGGCCACATCTGTTTCCTGCTATGTTGTTCAGGTCCAGCACAGTATGGGATAGAGAAGGAGTTTTATAATGTTTGCTGATTGATGGGTTGCAGGACCCTCATTTAACAGAAAAGGAGAGTGAGTCATGGAGGAGCAAAGACCAGAATCGGGTCACCCTGATGTACAGGCCCAGAACACAACAGACAGGTTGGGGGGAGGTGGAGAGCGAGAGGGAAGGAAGGACAGCGAAGACAGACAAGGCTACATCTGCATCACACTCCAGGGAGCTTCAACATTAACTGCTCCGCAGGCTAGTTTCTTGTCTATAATTAATTCTCACTAAATCGACTCAGTCCCAATGGGTAGGGTGGCCATCAACACAACTCATTTAAAAACTGAAGCATAACTGGAATCGCCACAAACATCCATTCTTAAAACTCGTGCACAGCTGCATGTGCTGAGTGCCAGGCGCACCATCCATCACTCCCTGAAAGGTTCCTGCTCTCTCAGTCGTTCTGGTCCACGGTGG
Source organism: Rhinolophus hipposideros (assembly GCF_964194185.1). Lineage (NCBI taxonomy): Eukaryota > Metazoa > Chordata > Mammalia > Chiroptera > Rhinolophidae > Rhinolophus > Rhinolophus hipposideros. The sequence continues at coordinate 27,507,424 of NC_138060.1, forward strand.
CACCTGGGGGTCCTGGCATCTACCTTAGAGGGAGGAAGAAGGTAGAAGATACCTGGCCCTCATCCCCCAATGCATTCAACAAATATTCTAAATGCCTGCTCTGCACCAAGACTTGAGAACACGGTGGGAGCAGGAGAGAGGCAGTTCTGCCCTCAAAGAATTTGCCATCTGGGGTAAAGAAATGAGTAAAAGGATGACTTCAACATAGGGGTATAAGAGTTGTGGTGGGGAAAACACAGGCGCCGTGGCAGACCATAGAAGGCAGACCGAGCGTAGCTCTGGGAAGGCCCGCCAGGGAGGCAATGGCTGCGCTGAGACCAGAGTGGGAGTGTTTCAGGTAGAGGGGACAGCATGTGCAAAGGCCCTGAGCTGAAAGAGGAAGTGAGACGTTGAGTGTGGTTTGGATGCAGGGTGTGTGTGTGTGTGTGTGTGTGTGTGTGTGTGGTCTTGAAAGAAGTTCACATGATTGGAACTCGATGACGCTAGAGGGTCAGGCAAGGGACCCATCCTACAGGACCCTACAGGCTTTTCAAAGGACTCGGATTTCATCCTGGGGTGATGAGGAACCACTGACTAGTGCTAAGCAAGGTGACCAGACATGAATCAGAAAGTTCACTTTGTTGGGAGAACAAACTGGAGGTGGCGGAATGGGAGCAAGACCAGGGAGAAGGCCATTCCCATCATCTAGGAGAGCAGGAGAGAGGCTTGAACTTAATGGTAGCCATGGGGACAGAGAAAGTGGATGGACTAGAGACAAATCCAGAGGAAGGACTGATGGGCCCCAATGCCTGCTGGGTCAGAGGCCTTCCACATCCAGTCCACCCTCTTATCGTACTCGCTTCCCCAGCTCTTTGTGGAGTCCCTGCTCCAACCCCACAGGGCTCTAGAGAACACGAACACATCCTGTTTACCTAGACAGTGACCTAGGTGTGACCTTGGGCAAGTCACTTCATCTCCACAGACCTCATTTCCCCCTGTGCAACATGGGGATACAAATACCTTCTCCAGAGGGTTTGTGCAGACTGCCTTCTGTCATGCTTCATGATTCTTTGTTTCTGGGCCTTCCTTCTCCCCTGGAGAGAGTATGACTTATCTCTGCATCTCCAGCACCCAGCCCAGGGGAAGTGCTCAACAAATAACAACAGCCAGTATTTCCTGAACCCTCAGGCCATGTGAACCATTGTCTGCTCAACACTCTACATTCTTTTTCTCATTTAATCCTCACAACAAGTCTATCATTGTGCCATTATTATTATTATTTCCATTTGACCAAAATGGGAATTAGACCCAGACAGATTCAGTAACTTACACAAAGCCACCAAGATGGTGAGATTGGAGCTCAAGTCGCCTGACTCCAAAGTCCTCGCTCTTCCCATTGCCCCACGCCCAGTCCTCAGTCTATAAGTGGCCGAGACAGGGGAGTGACCTGCTGCAGGCGAGGAGGGAGACTGGAAGCCAGGTGTCCAGAGTCCTGGCAGGGCTCTCGGCCCAAGCTCAGACACCCTGCAGCAGCCTGGTGGAGATGGCGAAGAGGCCCGACGGTGAGGACTGTCCCTCTGTCTCTGGAGCCTGGTAAGTCTCCCAGAACTCACAGGGCTCTCAGGACCCTTGGGTTTGACTGCAGTAGGAAAGGGGACCTCACATTCAGGGGCCTGGTCCCCTGGTCCCTTCTCCCCTTCTCCAAACCCACTGCTGAGTTTTTTGGGTGATACAGCATCTCCATCTTCTGGGCTGAACAGTTAGTGGGTGGCGAGAATGTCCTCTTCACAAGTGGTCAAACCACTGACGTCGCTGCCGAAAGTCAAGGAGACTCGCTTGGAATCCCACCTGGTCAGACACACACCATGTGCTCAACCACGACCCACCTATGTCCCAAACATGCCATGATCAGTCCAGGGGACATGACTTCACTTGGCCCAGTCAATCACTGGAAGGTACTTTGGAACCCTGACTTCTCTGTGGGGAACACAAACACTTCTTAAACTGTATATAAATAGTACTAGCTATGCAGAAAACAATTATAAATTGGACTTCACGTCAAAGAATGAATATGGATGAAGGAAATTTAGTTGTTCTAGGTATACTACTCCTACTCATGCTACTTTTATATAAAATTAAAATTATTTTTAAATAAAAGGTTAAAGGTATTTAAAAAGTAAGATAAAAAAGAATAAAATACTTAGGAATAAATTGAACAAAAGAAGCATAGAACCTGTACTCTGAAAACAATAAAACATGATTGAAAGAAATTAAAGAAGATCTGAGTAAATGGAAAGGTGTCCCATGTTCACGACTTAACATGAAGAGGTCAACACTCCCCAACTTGATATACAGATTCATCTCAACCCCTGTCAAAGTCCCAGGTGCCTGTCTCATAGAAATTGACTAGCTGATCCTAAAATTCATATAGAGATACACGAGACCCTCACAGTAGCCAGAACAACCTTGAAAAAGAACAAAGTTCCCGATTTCAAAACTTACTATAAGGCGATAGAAATCAAGACTGTGTGGTATTGGCCTGAGGACAGACATACAGACAAATGGAATAGAATTGAGAATTCAGATATAACCCTCCACATTTATGGTCAACTGGTTTTTGACAAGGGTGCCAAGAAAATTCGATGAGGAAAAAAATAGCCTTTTTCACAAACGGTGCTGGGATGTTCAGATATTCATCACATGCAAAACAATGAGTTTGGACACCTTTGGTACAACAGTTATATTCCAATAAAACTGTTTAAAAAATGAACAAGGAAGCCACAGACTGGGAGAATGTTCACAATAGACATATTTGAAAATGGGCTTGTGTCCAGGATATTTAAAGAACTCCTACAACTTAATAAGAAAAAGAGACAACCCAATTAAAAAAAAGAAGCAAAAGATTTTCAAATGAGAATTTCCAAATGGCTAACAAACAGAAGGAAAGATATTCAATTTCATTAATCATCAGGGAAACACCAATTAAAATTAAAGCGAGAAATCACTCCACAGTCACCAGAGTGGCCCTGAGTAAGAAAACTCCAGTAGCAATATGCTGGCAAGCCTGAAGAGTAAGCGGTATTCCCATACATCCGATGGGGGTACATATTGCTTCGACCTCTTTGCAAACCTAGTTGGCAGCTTCTAATAAAGCCAAATCTATGACCCAACAATTCCACTTCAAGGTAAATAAATACTGAAGAGAAATGAGTGCAGATGTTCCTTAAAAGGTATGTATTCAACAGTCACAGCAGCTTTATACAGGCATACCATGTTTTATTGCGCTCCACAGACGTTGCAGTTTTCACAAATGGAAGGCAAAACCCTCCACCAGCAGAAAGATCACGACTTACTTTATTGCTATACTCGCTTTACCGTGGACCTGAATGCGCAGTATCACTGAGGTCTGCCTGTAACAGCCCAAACTGGAAACCCAAATAGTCATTAACAGGAAGACAGACACACCAACTGTGACATCTCCACACGAAAGAATACTGATGTATGTGAAAACATAAACGATTCTCACACATTATGTTGATCTAAAGAAGTCAGACACAAAAGAATACATAATTCATGAGTCTATTCATGAGGTTCAAGAACAGGTTAATCCAATCGAATGTGATGGAAAGCAAAATAGTGGTAGCCTCTGGGGGGCGGTCACTGACTGAGGAGGGGCACAGAGGCACCTTTTAGATGATGGAAATGTTCTACTAGCGTGGTCGTCGCAAGTGCACACATGCAGAGGGTGCAAAAAATGTATACACAGTTTAAGAAAGGAAAAAAACTATTAAAATTGTAATACTCCATATATACCGATAACAAAAGATGAACACAGTCATGTTTGACTTCTGCAATTAGAAGAGGTGCTCAGAGTGGTTACCATCAGTGTCCAGACACTTCTGATGACGGTGAACTACTGCTTGAGCAACGTTGACCAAAGTGTCCAGTTGTATACATTTTCTGGCAACCTCAGTGTATTAAAAAATTGAGCCCTAACCTTAAGATTTGTGCCCTTAGTTGTACGTAAGTTACAAAACACCAGCCATTTCAGGGTAAGGAAGGAGGAAAGACTTTCCAGGGTCACACAGCAATATTTTTCCTGGACTGAATGAAAATATAGAGAGAAGAACCACGTGCTTGGGGTAGGAACCTCTTCTATTGAGATATGCCCAACAGCTATTGCATTCGTACCTCCAAAAATGGGGAAATCCCCCGCTCCCCAAGAGTTCAGGTAGAAAGCGAGCACATTTCCTCACACTGAACTCAATCTGCTTCTCCCAGACATCAGCCCTGGGCCATCCTCCCTACTCAATTAAAAATTATTTCTTAATGCTGTTGTCTCCAGACGGGCTACAAAGGTAAATGAGCAACAGTCACACTCCCTGTCCCGGAGAAACACCAAATCTTCCCAGCTCCACATCAACTTCCCCAGCATGAGGCCATTTTGGGGTTTGGTCTGGGCTAAACTTTGGGTCCCCATGCATCACCCTTCTCCCACCCAACCTACTGAACCAATCTTCCTTGGTCAAGTCAGGGCTTCCAAATTCCTATGATTCCCTTTTGAAACACCTTGGGACATGGCATTCAGGCTCTCCCAGCAGACCAGCTCTCCAGCCACGTCTTGTACACCCCACACTCCCAAGCCTTCCCCTCTGTGCACTTGCTCCTGCTGTCCTACTCTCTGGAAGGCTTGTTTCTACTTTCTGCCCATCAATGCCCATCTCAACACCCCTCTTCCAGGAAGCCTTCCTTGATTTCATTCCTGCTGCTCACACTGATCCCGCCTCCTTGGGCTCCTTACCACCTACTCGGCTGTTCCACATCTATTTGTCTCCTCTTCTCAGGGCTCTGGAGTCAAGCACCCCTAGCCCCACTTCTCACTGGTTGTGTGACCTTGGGTAAGTAACTTACTCTCTTACCGAATCTCTGAGATTCAGTTTTGAACCCATCCAACCATCTGAGAAATATTTATTGAGCACAGACTATGTTTAATTAAATGAGACAATGTATATAAATTGCCAAGCTCACATAGGAGGGCAACAAATGCTCACTGCCACCCCCCACCTTCCTCTATAGCATCTGCCACATTGGACACTGACTACAATGAGGATGGAGAGCTGGCTGAGTGAGGAAAGACAGGACCAGGACAGGGACAAACGGATGGTACAATAGCTTAGGTAAGTAAACTCATGAGTTACAGCAGAGTCCCGCTAGACCCTACCTTGACCTGTCACGTCAGCACTGAGGCCACGGCCAAACGAAACTCCTACACAGTGATAAAGGAGGGCTTCTGAACGAATCTCCTCTTGCTCCGAGCACTTTGAGAAGTCTGGCTCTGTGCTGGGGCTCTCCTGACACCCTTTGAAGTGGTTACTACCACCGAGAAAGTGGGTGGGATGTGAGTGGGATGCCTGCAGGGCGGATCGGAAGTCGCCCATTGCCTTTCTGCACTGCGTCCTCCCCAAACCTCTCCCGAAGGCCCTGCAGCCCCTTGATGGAAACCTGCCTGTCCCTAGGCTCACACCCTCCAGGGCACCTCCTTCCTCCCCAGGGTACCTGAGAGCCCTCTCCTGATTGCATGTACTCCCTTGAGGAAATCTGAACCTCTCTAGAAGTTTCAGTTAACATCTCAACACTCGATCACTTCCAGGGCACGTCTGGTGCCCAGCTGACCACTGGGATGTCCTTCCCTGAGCCCCTCACTTAGTAAGACCCACACTCAACTCATCATCACCCCCCAAGCCTTGCCCGAGCCCCTCCAGCACTTGCTGTCGTAGTGAGTCAGCAAGCCAGGAAGCTGGGGTCAGCCTGGAGCCCTCCCTCCCTCCCTCTCCCGCACCCCACAGCCTATCACTCACGAGCACACAGCCCCAAATCTGCCTGGAGCCCTCCAGTCCACTGTCGCCTTTTGCTGGAATCACCCAGCAGCCTCTCCCAGTATCTTCAGGGGATCAAACCCCAACCCCAAACATGCCTCGAGGGGCTCTCCCTGCTCAGCCCTGCACCTTGCTGGCCTCAGCTCCTACCACTCACTCGCAAGGCTCCAGCCAGGCGGAATTTCGTGCGGTTCCCATCACACCATTCTCTAAGTGGTCTCCAAGCCTTTGCACATCCCGATTCCTTCACCAGACACAAGCCTTCCTCACTGCTCCCCACCTAGCTAACTCCTCCCCATCCTTCAAATCTCAGCTTAGTTACGTTTCCTCCAGGAATCCTTCTCTGACCCCCAGAAAGCTGGGACGGGTGCTTCTCCTGAACCCCCCCAGCCTCTGTATGCTCCTCTCCATTGTATTGATATTGCTTCTTTCCATGCCCATCTCTCTCCCAGACTGTCAGTTCCTGGTGGGCAGGGGCCTCACCGTGTTATTCCTCCGTAAGTGCCCTGTACCCAGCATACAGGCGGTGCTCAGGAAATATTTTTGACTGAAGAAATGCTAAGACTGCTGGAAGGACTGACCCTGCCATCACTCACTCATCAGATATTTATTGAACACCAACAGTGTACTGGACATCACAATCCACTGGGAATAAGACCTGTCAAACTCTTTGCCCTCAGTGAGCTCTGAGTTCAGTGAGGCAGACAGACCGTAAACAAGCACCTGAACACAGCCCCAGAATGCATGAAGCAGAGCAGACGCAGTTAAAGGAAGCCATGGGCAATTTAACAGTCATAGCTGAAGACTTCAGTAGCCCACTCCCAGTAAGGGATGGACGAGACAGACGGCGGCGAGGGTGCAGAAGACTCCAACAGCATTGGCCATCAACCTGATGAAAGTGATGTCTATAGCACAGCCAGTCAACTAGAACAGAAAACACATTCTTCAAGTACACATGGAACGTTCTCTAAGATATACCGTATGGCAGGCCATGAACAAATCTCAATACATTTAGTGGGGTTGAAACCACACGAAGTACAGTCTCCAACCACAGTGAAATCAGAAATCAGCAGAAGAAGAAAATTTGAAAAATGCACAGGTATTTGGAAATTAAAACAGCATCATTTTAAATAATGGGTCAAAGAAGAAATCACAAGGGGAATGAGAAAATAGTTGGAACTGAAGGAAAATGAAAACACAACATAGCAAGTAAAGGAATATGTAAGTGAGATAACTTTAGATCGTGAAAGATGCAGTGAAGAATATGAGGCCCGAGAGAGTGTAGGACAGCCAAGTTGCAGGTCTCACCCTCCCTGCATCTGCACCCCTGCCACGGCCTCATCATGGTGGAGAGCATATCCCTGTCCCTTGCCTTTGGGCCTGGCCATGGCACTTGCTCTGGCCAATGGGATATGACAAGAGGAAGTTGTGAGCTTGAATCTTAGAAGCCCTCTGGTGTTTCTACTTGCTCTTTTGCCATCACCATGGGAAGAGCCTCCCCTGCATAACTGCTGCCCCTTCAGCCTGGGCCCCATAATGAACACACGAGAAGCAGAGCCACTGAGATGAACTGAGCTATGGCCAACTGACTCCCAGTTGACCCAGCTTCCCTTGCAGCTAGGAATGCTCAATGAGATGGAAAAAGAAGTTGTCAAGTGGAATTCTTTTTCAAGTGAACTAACTTAGTGGGGAGCACAAACTTTTAATTTTCCTCCTGTCTTTCTTCCTGCCTGGGACATGGATGTGATGGCTAGAGCTGCAGCAGCCAGCCTGTGCTCATGAGGAACCTTGGAAATGGATGCAGCAGATAAATACAACCTTGGTCCCTGAGACTTTGTGGAGCTGCCAAACTTCATGCGGATCTCCTACTTCTGGACTTATTTCACATGAGAGAATTGCCTCTAAATTATTTATGCCATCATAAATGAGTTTTTATTACAAGCAGTCCAACACAATTTTTAACTGACATATAATTATTAAGAAAGGTTCTGTAGCAGCCTGTATTTTCCAGAAATGGCTATAACAGTATCTCCTATCTCACAAATGTGTGCTTGATACTCCTCCCACTGAATGGCGGAGACGATATCCTCTCCTCTCAAACTTGGGTGGACCTCTGAGACTGTTTTGACTAACGAGACTATGGTGGAAGTGGTGGTACGTGACTTCCAAGGCTAGATCATAAAAATGCCACGCATTTCCTCTTGGCTCTCTCTTGGGACACTCACTCTTGGAACTGAGCCACCATGCTGTGAGGAAACCTTGCCCATGCAGAGACTACATGGAGAGGCCGCAAGTAAGTATTCTGGCCAACGGCCCAGTCTCGGCCCCAGACAATAGCCAGCACCCAGCATCAGCCACGTGAGTTAAGGTACCTCTGGGTGATTATAGCCCCTGGTGTTAAGTCACCTCAAATCTTTAAGTCTTCTCCAGACATCACGGAGCAGAGACACGCTTTCTGCACCTTGCCCTGTCCCAGAAAATCTGTGAGCATAATAAAATGGTCATTTTCCGCCATGAAGTTTTGGGGCACCACTTCTTTGAGGTGAGGTGACCTCAAAGAGTCAGGTGACTGGGATCAGGTCACGTCGGGCCTCTTGGGTGCGGGAACTTTTCCTGGGGCGTCAGATACTGATAAATGCCAGTCACCTCTCCCAGTCGGCTGATGGCTTCTGAACAAGCTTTGGCCCAAAGGAGGGACCCTTGGTAGGAATTTTTAGCTTCTGATAGGAGAGGGATTTTTTTTTTAGATGAGAAAACGGGATTAAAGGTGTCCAGGGACCACAGCTGTTCAAAAGCTCCAACAACTCACTATGCACAAGGAAAAGCACAAGCTCCTTAGCCTGGCATTTTACGTACTTTTCAGTCTGGTCCTAACCTTGTTTTTGGACACACCACTGGACCCCCGATTCCACCTGTAACCTGCCTTTCCAAACAATGTTCTAGTGACACCTGACGATGCACCATTCTCCAGATGTACCTTCAGGCTGTGAGCATTTCCATGCTGACCACTTGCCTCAAGTGCTCTCCTCCGTTATCACCCCAGCCTGGTAGACTCTTTCCAAGTCCATCTCAGTGGCACCTGTTCTGCCAACCTTCCTAAATATCCCAAAGGGAAATAAATCTTTCCCTCCCTCATTTTCCTGCAGACTTTGCACAAAACTAGAGTCGCACAAATTACACTTACCATAGAGTAGTATAATTGTCTGTTCACTTATCTCGTTCTCTTTCCCAACTTCACCCTTTATTCCCACAATAAAAGAAAGATCTACTCAAGGGCAGGTTCTGGGCCCTTTTCATCTTTGGGGCTGTGAGGTCTATCTCAGTGCCCATGGCATTGTAAACATCCTGTGATGTTCCACCCAGAAGGAATGAGTAAGGTGGATGGATGGATGGATGGATGGATGGGCGGATGATGAATGGATGCATGGATAGAATTGAATGAGTGGATGAAAGGATGGGCAGATGGATGGGTAGACATATTAATGGATGAACTGGGGGTAGTGAATGGGTATATGGATGTGTCATCAGGTATATAGCTAGGTGAAAAGACAGATGAGTGAATGAAAGGCTGTTTAGATGAATAAATGAGAGATTAACTATATAGACAGACAGGCAGGTGGATGAATGTGCTTTTGACTGGGTTCCTGGAAGGATGGGGCGAGTCTTTAAACCAGAAGTCAGCAATTTTTTTTTTTTTCTGTAAAGGGCCAGATAAATATTTTAGGCTTTGTGGACCGCATATGGTCTCAATCATATATTTTTTCTTCTTTGCCTTTTTTTCACAAACACTTAAAACACTCTTAGTTAATCCATTAACTAAGTAACTTAGTAAAATCTATTACTATTTACTAACTTAGTAAAATCCACTCTTAGTTAATAGGCTATACAAAACAAGAAATTGACCATTAGAATTTAATTTTGGATGGCCAGAATTTTTAGTAATCCCTGAGTGAGCTCTATTTACCATTTGATAAGCACAGAGTTGAATCCCAAACACAGGAAACCAGAGACCATCCCAACCCCCTCTCAACAACCGCATAATGGAGTCAAGGACTTTTCTAGTGGAGGAGGTTTAGAATGCACAGTCGCCGCCGCCCCCCATCACTGGGCAGTCATGGGATTTCAACGCATTAAATCTCTAAAGAGAAACTTAGCAATCAGAGGAATATCCAGGTTGGGGAGAGGTGGAGAACACTCTAAAGTCTATGGGTCTCCTTTTGACTAGTGTCCTTGGCTAGGGCTTGAAGTCATGTTGTGGCATTTCTGCCACTTCTATCCCCACGAGCACTAACGTCATAAATGTAGCTCATACCACAATTTCCCGCAACTAGCTTATGAGTTGTGATTTTTATGGGCTCCTTTTTTTTCTCCTCAGGATATTATTATGGATTACCAACGGTTTCAGCATCTTTCCAATTGGCAGGAAGCAGTGCAAACACAGATGGAAGTTTCCCAGTTAAAACCCTCTTAACAAAGTCATAAAACAAAAAAGCCTAGCCCCTCTCTGTCACGCTGCCAGCTCAGAAGCGAGTGAGAGAAGGAAAAAACGGAGAGTGAGTCTTTCTGTCCTTACTAAATAATCTTTTAGGTGTAAAGGGGGGAGGGAGGGCAGGCATTGGTACATTTCAGACGAGGGCTTTGGGGTTTAATAACGCACACAAAGCTTTCCTCCTGAGGGCAAAAATGAGGGGCTAGGAGCACAGACCAGAGTAGTACGCTGTCCTCCCCACAACCAGGGTGCTCCTACTCACACTGGCAATGTGACACCAGGGTGACATCCCTGACAGGGACCTCAGCTGGAGTCGGCAAGAGACCTGGTGCCCGGTGCTTTGCTGCCTCCAGAGAGGTCCCTGCCCAGAGGAACTTATAACGACAGTGCACTGGGAGTCAGGAGAATGGGTGTCATCCTGACTCAGTCACTGTGTAACAGTGGCCAAGTCACTCCCTCTGGGCCTCATCACCTCCGACAAGATGTCCATGGTGGACATCCCCAGCTCAGACATTCTTGGAAAGATATGGCAAACAACACAAAGCAGTGTAGAATCAGATGCTAAACCACGAGGAGACTGCAAAAGGCTTAGAAAGTTCAGAGGAGCAGGGAGCTGTCACAAGGGCCTTGGGTAGCTGAGCCCACCCCCCCTCACTTCCCATGTCTTTGCTGTATCCTATTCCCTCACCCCTCACATCACCTCCTGAAGGAAGCCTGCCTAGATTTCCCCAGGTTGTCAGTCACTCCCTCTGTGCTCTGAATAATTATTCATTTGCTCAAGTGTCCCCTTCACTGGCCAGATTCCTCCTGGGGAAGGGCCCAGTCTGATCTGTCTTTCCATTCTCCAGCTCTTGTCACACAGCAAGTATTCAAAAAAATGTCTGTTGAACTGAGTCGAACTGACTGCAAAGGGAGACTTTCCAGGTAGTCTTGTGGGTTGTAAAGGGTGACAGTGTCTGAGACCTGGGCCTTCCCCAGTTGGGCCTCCTTTGCTCTGACAGTCCAGAGGATTTCCTCCCCACTAGGTCAGGCATTATTGCCCCAATGAGAAAGCCTCATGATACCCCAACTGCTCTGTCACTGTTTAAACACATCACCCTCTCCATATAGACCTAAACATATAACACACACACACACACACACACGCGTGCACGCACACACACATGCGTGCGCACACAAACCCGTACACACAGCAATGACCCAGAACTGCATCTGCCCTCCTTCTGCCTTCCTCCACAATAGGGCTGAGGAAACTGCAGACACCCCTCCAGAAACCTCAGCAACCCCCCATTCATCCACCCCCCTCACACCAGGGCAGAGAGACACGGAAAGCATGGCCATCTGCCCCTGCCAGCACAGGAATCAGAAGACAGACTTCCCTGAAAAGCCTCGGGGAACACCTGCCTGTTGTTCATGGAAACCACCTCTGTCTCATTGCTTTTCTGCCTCTTATACCATAGCCTTGAAAAGGGGCAATTAGTTTTAGGCAATTAGAATGATTAACTCACCAGATGTAAGTGCTGGAGCATCTCCACATACCTGTAGAGGGAAAGGGGTTGAGTTTGCATTCATTCCCATCCTGTACAAGCCAAGGAGGGGCAATGCTCTGCTAACAAGCTCGAGGCCACAAGCAGCTGCTCAGGGACTCACGCTTTCTCTGAAGACAGCAGTTCCTGTGCGATGACATGGGCTCTGGACTGACCTTCCACCTGTGGATGGAAACAGAGTCATCAGGAGGGGCAGCGTCAACGGGGGCAGCAGAGGGAGAGCCCGGCCCCACAAGCATCAGGGTCACAGAAAGACCTCCACACTGCAGGAGGCAAATCCCACGAACTCCGCAGGCCATCCCCTGCCACTCACCACCTGTGTGATCTTCAACCTCACTACACCTCAGTTTCCTCATCTGTAAAGGCAGATATTAACAGCATCTGACTCGGAAGTTTGCTAAGCTAATGCTCAGCACAGTGCCTCACACAGAAGCGCTCAGTGAGTGGCCGCTGTTAGGACTGTGACCTTTGCCTCCACCCATGACCCCAGCAGTCGGGAACAACCTGTAATCTCTGGGGGCTCTCTCCTACCGCTTCTTTTGAAGATGTCCCCTCAGTGTCCCTTTTCCCTTCTCCGCCTGGTTAACTCCCAGTTATCCTTTAAGACTCAGCCATAGCATCCATCACCTTTTCCAAGGAGCCTTTCCTGATCCCCTCCCTGAACTGGCTGGGTTAGGTATCGTTTCTGGGCGTCTTCCTCTCAGGACTCCCCTGGAGGGCAGGACCATGAATGTCACCTCTGCATGACCAATGCCTGACACCTCTGCATGACCAGACTCCCTTTTGTTGACTAAAAGAAAGAATGAATGAGTGAGAGAATCATTCCCCTTTGGAAGCACTAACGCTCTTGGCTGACCTCAGAAGGTGAGCCATGTAACCTATCTGAGCACTAACTTCTGTAACATTTGGGAATAACTGAGATTATGTCTATAAACAGGATGGGCGGGGCCGCGGCAGATGCCTGGGCTGTCTGCCACAGGCGGGCCCCTCCTCTGTGGCCTCAAACCTGCCGGCTGTCAGACACGGCTGGTGGCTGGGATCCAGAGAGCACGGACACTGTGGGGTAGCCTGAGAGAACAGGTGGCAGATGTGGGGAATGTGCAGGCATGGCTGGGGCAGGGTGCCCCACGGGGGAGCAGAGGGCACTCACGGGCAATGCCTGGCTTCTGGTTTCAGTTCAACCACGGCCTCCTTGTGCAACCCTGCACAAGTCACTTTCTGAGGTCAGGCCTCAGTTTCCCCATGTGTGGACAAAGTGACCTTGAAATTTGCTTCCTGTGTATTACTAAATTTGAGGAGTCACTGATCAATGACTAGAAACTGATTATAGGCTGAGGGAGCAACTGCAGTGTGGCAGTCATAAGCATGGACTCCTGAATTAGGCAGTTTGGGCTCAAATCCTGCCTCTGCCTCTTTTACTAGTTGAACAAGTCACTTAACCTCTCTGCCTCAATTTTCTTATCTGTAAAATGGGTACAATAATATAATGTTATCTAACATGCATACATATTCTAAGGATTAAATGAGTATTGATACATATGCAAGTATGTGTGTATATACAGAGAAATCTAGGGTTCTATGAATCGATATATAGAATCAATCTAAATATCTATCTAGAACTCTATCATCTCTCTCTACATATCTATCTTGCACTTGGAACAGTGCCTGGCACACAGTAAGCACTATAGAAATAATGGCTGTCATCATCCTTGTTATTTTTGTTAACTGAGGTGGTGCCAGGAACAGAACCAAGTACCCAGGGATGGAACAAGAAAAATAATTTACATGGTCAAGTAGGGGAAAGGCCTCAATTGCAAAATGAAGGCTGAGCCACTCCGCTGAGAGGAGCAGCTGAGGCAGTGGAAAGCAAATGGGCTCTGGAATCAAGCACATCCAAGTTCAAATCCTGGATGTGTTAATTGTACAACGTTTGGCAAAGCATTACCTCTGAGGCTCAGTTTTTTCCATCTGAAATACGGTGGAGAATAACCAACCCGACCTCATATGCTGGTCTTTTAGATGATGTGTTCCTGACTCAGGGCCTTTCACTCTCTGTTCCCTAGGCTTGCAACGTTCTTCCCCAGATCTTCTTACTCTCACTTTCTGACTTTTGCAGGTCTTTGCTCAAAAGATACATCCCATCCTCAGTGTGGCCAGCCACGACCACCTGACCTAAAGAACACCCAAAGTCATTCTCTAACCACAGGGTTTCTCAACTTTGGCATTACTGACATTTTGGGCCCGACAGCTTTTGCTGCAGGGGCCGTCCTATGTATTACAATACTATTAACAGCGTCCATGGCTTCCATCCATTGGATGACACTAGCAGCCCCCTGCAGCAGCCCATAGTTTTCAGCTGTGACAACTAAAAATGTCTCTAGACATTGCCAAATGTCCTGTAGGGCAAATTCTCACCCGCAGTTGAGAACCACTGCTCTAACCCTTTATCTTACTGTATATTGTCCTTGCACATGGGAGATGTTCAATAAATGTTTGAACATACTGATGAAATGAGATACAGCGCCTGGCACATAGTAGGTGCTCAAGAAATGAGTTTGTGGCCTAGCTGGTCCGTGTCTAAGATTTCTGGCTAAGAAGCACAGTGTTTTCTGGAGACTTCAGTCACTCAACCATTGCCCCTGGTCCATAGTTAGCCTCCCTCGTGATCTCACTGCAGCCTCTGTAGTGGCTGTCACGGCACCCATGGGGCCGGAGGGAAAACTGTAAGGCCTGCAGAGGCCTCCAGCCTCACCTGGCCTCCCGCCCTCCCACTGGCGCCGGATTGTGACTCACCGTCTGCCTTCTGCATCTTCAGGGCTAGTATGGGGCTCTGCACACAAGAGCAGTTCACTCTCCCAAAACGCAGGGGCTCCTTCCGAGTCCCACATGTGAAAAGGCTTTGTAAACAAAACCCTCGCAATGGAAAATGTATTCTGCCAGGACAGGCCTGAACAGTCAAGGAAACCCAGTGGTCAAGCTTCCGTAAAGAGAGTTACTCTGGAGAGAAAGCACAGGCGATCTGAAGCTTAAGCTCCTCCCCTATAAAATGAGGATAAGAATCAATATGACCTCCGATCTTCCAGGGGCCTGTGATTCAATTCTCATTCATCATCCAGCATGACGCTAAGAAGGCCTGATTCAAATCCTGGACTCTACCTCTTCCTATACCTATGCCCTTGGACAAGTTATCTCTTTTCTCTGAGCCCCATCTGCGAAACTTGGACGATGATGATGATGATGATAAAAATAATACCTACTTAATAATATAACAGCTAGCATTTACTGAACACGTAGTATGTCCTAAGTATGGCTCTAAGGCTTTCATACGTATTATCTCACTGAATCTTCCCCCAAATCTATGAGGCAGGTACTTATTATCTCCATTTTACAGATGAGGAAACTGAAGTACGAATAAGTCCTACCCTTTGCTCAAAGTCACTGCTAATAAGTGGCAGAGCCAACATTCAAATCCAGGCAGCCTGGCTCTTAGCAGTGTGCCTGGCACATAATAAGTTCTCAGTAAATGGCATCTCTACTCATTATAGATGGCAGCTTTTTCAAACTGGGAAGCACCTATTCTTTACCTGCACTGCAAAGCCGGCAGCAAGAGCATAGCACTCCAGGAGGAGCCTGGGCTAGTCCTCTGGTCTCAGGTCTTTTGGTTCTTACGCTCAGAGTAGTGCCTACTGTGGTACATAGGAAAGAACTATGCTGGAAGTCAGGACACCTGGCTCCACGGCCCAGCCAGGCCATGAGAGGCTATGTGACCAAGGGCAAACTCTTCTCAGATGCCTGTTTTCTCATCTGGAAGATGGGGTCAATATTCCTACCCTGCAAGGACGAGATGATGAGACGATGGATGGGAGTGGTTACGCCCTGCCTAAACTTTTGGAGTTGTCATTACCATTGTTACCATCTCGAGCTGTGGGACGGACTTCTGCTAGGCCCGGGGCACGGGCCACTCTGCACGTCCCTTCCAGCCCCTCCTGTCAGATGGGCAGACTTTGGGTGGGACACACGGGCTGTCCCGCTTTAGTGACTGCAGATGATGGATGTGTCTTCACCAGCCGGACAAGAGGGAGGCCTGGCAGGCCATGTGCCCAAGGCTCTCCTCAGACGCTGCTTATGGGTGTTGCCCAACTGCGCTATTTAATAGAGATGTTTGTTTAACCAGGAAATGAACTCCTAGGTTGACGGCAGTGTCCAGGGACAGACTTCTGGGAACAGGGTTCCTCCCAGGAGCGTGGGGGCTCGGGTGCCAGGGCTGTGCTATCGCTATTGCTGTCCTCAGTCTGACGCTGTGGGTGTTACATGAGGCGGCTGCCGGCCCCTCTGCCCGAGGCAGGCCAAGCAGCTTATCACCACTTTCCCCAGGGCCGCCCAGCCCTGCACTTCCTCCCTAGGCTCCAGGCAAACTAGCCAGGTCATCGTGGGCTATTCTGGGACCACGTCAGGTTGGGAGGGACAGTAGTCCTTCAGGGACCTTTGAGGTTAAACAGTGGGTCACAGAACAAGTCGGGAGTCCCGGTCTTCTGTCTTCAGGCCTCAGTTTGTCGAGCTATAAAATGGGGTATTTAGCCTCCTTCTAGAACAGCAGCTCTCCAAGTGTGACCCCAAGAACCTCTGGGGTTCCACCTCCCTTTTCCAACTATAGATCTGTGTGAGCCTGGATTTTCATGGAAGACGACCTAAACTACACACAGTTTCAACAGTGTGAATGCAGAAGCAACTAGGAGAATCCAGCTGTCCACTATAAAGCCAGACATTAACAATATTTGCAAGGAAAACAAAACCAATGTCACTCTTCTCGCTAATTTTTCGGAAAACATAATTAGTTTTCATTAAAAATGCTATTTATGTTATCATGTAATGGGTTCATTATTGTTATTCTAAAATGAATTAAAAGATAGATGTTTTAAAATAGTCTCCATCTGACTTTCTTGTGATAAACACTGATAGATGTTTAGAAACAAAAATTCATAGAAACAAAAACTCTGGGGTACTCAATCATTTTTAAGAGGGCAGAGGAGTCCGAGAACAAAAGGTTTTGAGAGCTGTTTGTTTAGAGGCTGTCACAAAAGATCATATAGAATAATGGAGGGAAAAGCTCTTTATTCTCAGTGAAGAGCGACGGAGAAGTGAAACAGCACTGTCACTGTATTACAGTACCAATAATTACTGTGAGAAGCAGGCCGATGGACCCTAGGCTTTATGGTGGGGCCCTCGGGGTGGCCCCAAGCATGCCCAGGGGCCACACGATCTTTCTCCTCAATGTCCTATCCTGCAACAGAGGAAGACACCACTTCCAAACCTCCTAGCTTATCACTTCTCTCCCAGGTGGCAGGCTCCTGGGTTTACCTCTGCTCTGCCTTTAGACAGCCGCCTCTTTCTTTTCTCTCTCATCTCTGCCAGCTCATGGCCAGGCCCCACATCCTGGCTCCATTTCCCCCTCCCCAGCTCACAGCTGTCCCCTCTATCTGTGGCCAGCTGGGAACTCCAATCTTCAGGCTATAACCCTCAGTCTCTAGCCTCCTGGAGCCCTCCTTCACAGACAACTTCCGCCGACGATACGTCACTCTATCCACCCAGGCCCCTGTCCCCACTCAGAACTGCCCTGTCTTTGAAGTGATGGGCTTTCTGGTCCCCATCTTAGACCTAAGCTCCCGAGCGTACACCCATCCTCAGCTGAACTTGTCTCCTAGCTCATTGAGCGCTCCAGTCTGTCACTCACGCCAATCCACCCTGTGATGGTGGCTGCCTTCTGCTGTCACCTGCAGCCCTGAGTGGCTCCCGTGGCTCTCCAGCACCTACAGGAAAAGCTTGTCATCTAGCGTGATGCTGAGGGCCTGTGCTCTGGGATCAGAAGACCTGGCCTCAAATCCTGGGCTCTAGCCCTTCCTCTCCCTATGCCCTTGGACAAGTTATTTCTCTTCTCTGCACCGCCATCTGTAAACCAGGAATAAGAATGACATCTGCTTACTACCGTAACGGCTAGCACGAGTGACCACTTCGTATGAGCTAAGTGTGGCTCTAAGCTTTTACACGGATCAGCTCACTGAATCCTCCCAACAGCACGTGCAGTAGGTACTGTTTTTACCATCTCCGTTTTACAGACGAGCACCCTGAGGTACAAGTAAGGCCCACTCTATGTGACTTCGGCTAAAGACCCCTCCAGGCACCTCTCCTGCATTCCTCCATGCCCCGGGGAACTCAATTTTATTCTGAAGTTCACCCTGTTTTCCCCCACTTCCTGGCTTTTTCACTCTTGCAGGTCTCTGTGCCCAGAATCCCCTACAGTCTCAGTAAGTCTCTCTAGGTCACATGTCGAACCTAGAGTGATTCTGATTGTGACTGGCAAGCTCGCAGTTTGACAGCAGGAAAAGGCCAGTAAGTGGCTCCTAGGAGACACTCTTCCTGCCCTGACCATCTCACTTCAATTTGAGTAAAAGGAACTGCCATGACCTCAAGAAGCCAGTCAAGGCTGGATTCCATGCCTTGTGCTGTCCATTTAGCCTCCTGTATACCCTCCTTCCCCTTTCCACTTAAGTATGTCCTATTCTCCTTCAAGGAGAACTCAGGCCTCACCTCCTCCTGGAAGCCTCCTTGATTGCCGACTCCTAAGCCTTGGACCCTTACACTGCTCAGGGTTTGGCTCACACAGCTGAGCACACTAAGGTTGCCCCACAACATTTCCATCTCATGGGCTGCCTTTGTTTTGAATGGTGAGACATAACATTCAGAAAAGTGCATAAAACATAAATGTAAAGTTCGAGATTATGTGAGCTTTTTCATTCTACAATTCGACTGTAAGTTCCCCGTGGTCAGGGACCCCATGAGTTTATTTCCTGGCATCTCTGAGAGCAAAAGGCCCTGGAAGTGCTTGATTATGGCCTGGATGGCTGATACACGTAGACCAGAGTTCCCACTTCAATGAGCATGGGAATCACTAGGGATCCTCCCAACAGGCAGGTCTGGATTCGGCAGGTCTGGGGTGGGGCCGGGGTGCTGCTGGTCCCCCAGGAGGGCTGTGAACTACGTACAGACAGTGGCCGCCAAAACATCCAGGACACAGCGAAGGTGAAGATGACTCAGGCCCAAATCCAAACCATGGGGCAAGGGGCTGGTCTGAGACTTCACAGAGCGGAAATCGGCCACCAAACAAGCTCACTCAGGGCCAGGGCATCCTCACTGTTCCCAGCCCAGCCCATCGGCTCCCGACAGCCCCCAAGCCTTCCCGGGTTCTAAACAAGGGGTGTGAGCCATGAGGGTAGCCAGGACACCTCCCGGGTCTCGGAACCCCCGTTCTCTCCCATCCGGTATGTTCTAAGAATCTGTGTCTCTCTTCTTCCTCTGCTCACACTGCCTTGGAGCGTCTCTCTGTGTTACTGTACTGAATACTGCACCCTCTGCATGGTTACTGGGCAGCCAGTGAGCAGGGTTGGCACCCAGCTCAGCCCCTCACCATGCCAAGTAAATTATATAGGACCCAACAAGTGTTTTCATTTTATTAACTGTCATGCACCTAGTAAGTTTGTCTTCCTGAAAGGCAGGAGCTGAGTCTAATGTATGCAAAGACATTTATTCGAAGACATTTACTGAATACTACATTTTGTGCCAGGCAGTAAGGACACATCTGTGAATAGGACAAGCATGGTCCCCAATCTCCTGGGAGCTATTCTGACAGGGAAAGGCAAACAGTATGCAACTAAGCAGAAAAATGAAGAATATAATCACATCTTGAGATAAGTATGAAGAAGGAAATAAACAGGAATGCCACAGCAAAATACAGCAGGTGAGCAGGGGAGGCCTTTTGAGGAGGTGACATTTAACTTGAGACCCGTAGCCAGCTGTGCAAAAGGCAGGAAGAGTGTTTCAAGTGGAAGAAACTACACGTGCAAAGACCCTGGGGTGGGTTTAAAGAACAAACAGAACTCATTTTTGGATCCTTCATGATGTCTGGCCAAAGGCTTAGGCATTTGTTGAATTTCATTTGATCCATGATTAAGAAAATGTGGCAATAGTCTTTCAAGTCTGGTGCCAAGAAGCAGAAGAGCAAACACAAGAGGGGAAGCAGCCCGGGGGTGGGGTGGGAAGATGATAAGTTCACCTTGGGATGTGTTGAATCTGGGCTTCCAAGAAGGGCCCCAAAGGGCAGCTGGAAGCTGAGTGTGGGGCTGCAGAGAGGGTCAGGCCAGAAGGGAAGCTCTGGGAGTGACATTGGAGTAGGGCTTGCCGGGGGTCTGGGACAGGCAGCCTGAGCAATGGACACAAAATGAGAGGCAGGGCTCAGGAACTCAGGCCTTGGGGAATAAATGCCTTGTGTGGAGCATAGGCAGAGTAGGATGTTGGAGAAGCAGGGAGAAAAGCAGGCGAGGACAGAGCCTCAGAAACCAAAGGAAGAGGGGAGACCACCAAGCTGAGGCCCCAGGTCTGAGGTGAACGGGGGGGGGGGGAACCTGGCTCATGGAGTTTGGGGAGGCTCTTGCAGAGCGAATGACAGCAGAGGGAGGTGAAGCCTGGGGAAGACGAGGACGTGTGCGGGCTGAGAGAAGTCCTACAGAATTTCTCCTGCCCATCTCCTCCTTTGCTTCCAGCTCCGAAGGTCATTCCCAGCGGCCCACCTTTGCACTCTGCTCTGTCCGGAACGCTCTGCCCC
Organism: Rhinolophus hipposideros; assembly: GCF_964194185.1. Taxonomy (NCBI): domain Eukaryota; kingdom Metazoa; phylum Chordata; class Mammalia; order Chiroptera; family Rhinolophidae; genus Rhinolophus; species Rhinolophus hipposideros. Next base: position 27,527,971 of record NC_138060.1, read on the forward strand.
TAGGTCTTCCCATTGCTTCCTCCTTCACACTATTCAGCTCCCTGCTCAAAGGTTTCCTTCTCATCAAGAAAGTATTCCCTTAGAAACTGGGTCCTTATGCATCGCTGATAGGAATGTAAAATGGGGCAGCCACTGTGGAAATAGGTATGGCGGTTCCTCAAAAAATTAAACATAGAATTACCACATGGTCCAGAAATTCCATTCTGGGTGTATACCAAGAGAACTGAAGGCAGGGTCTCGAAGAGATATCTGTACACACACGTTCATAGCAACATTATTCACACAGCCAAATGGAAGTAACCCAAGTATCCATTGATGGATGAATGGATACGTGAAATGTGGTCTATACATAACAGTGGACTATAATTCAGCCTTAAAAAAGAAAAACAGTGGGGCTGCTGGATGGCTCAGTTGGTTAGAGCGCGAGCTCTTAATATCATGGTTGCCAGTTTAATTCCCGCATGGGATGGTGGGCTGCGCCTCCTGCAACTAAAGATTGAAAACGGCAACTGGACTTGGAGCTAAGCTGCGCCCTCCACAACTAGATTGAAGGACAACGACTTGGAGCTGATGGGCCCTGGAGAAACACACTGTTCCCCAATACTCCCCAATTTAAAAAAGTTATTTAAAAAAAAGGAAAAAAATTCTGACATGCTATAAAATGAATGAATCTTGAGGAGATTATGGTAAGTGAAATAAGCTAGTCACAAAGTATAACTACTGTATGATTACAGTTTTATGAGGTCCCTAGAACAGTCAGACAGAAAGTAGATGGTGGTTGCCAGGGGCTGGGGGAGGGGGAATGGGGAGTTGTGTTTAATGGGGACAGAGGTTTAGTTTGGGAAGATTTCTGGAGATGGGACAGTGGGGATGGTTGCAGAATAATGTGAATGTATTTAATGCCACCAAACTGGACACTTAAAAATGGTTAAAACTGTAGCTGTTACATTATGTGTATTTTAACGTAATGTTTTAAAAATGGGATAAAAGGCCTTCTTTAGCCTCCCTGCCTAAGTCTCCATCCCCCCACCCCTGGTGCCCTGTCCTCCACCACCATGGTCTGTTTTGTTTTACGGCTGTTTTGCAGAACTTTCGCCACCTAAGCTACCTCAGGAGTTTTCTGGCTGACTATTCCTCTTTTTCTCTAGGATGTAAACTCCACCAGGGCAGAGAGGCACCTGGTCTGACTTGTGGCTGCTGTATGTGGAGACCCTACAAGGATGCCTGGCACGTAGTAGGTGCTCAGTGAGTACTTAGTAAAGAAATAAATTCCTGTTGAAGAAGAGGAGGGACGGGGAGAAACTGAGTGAGGATAGAAAGAAGATGCAGATGGGAGAGAATTCATGTTTGACAGGAGAAGCGGTAGCTTTCTGGGAAGAACAGGCTGCAGCCTGACGAAGCTGATGCAAGTCTAGAATGGCCTCCCTGAGGACTAGGGGAAGTAGCATTTGCAGTAGAGCCAACGTGCAGAACTAAACAGGTGGGTTCCAAGGTCTGTGACAGGGAAAAAGCACAGGGTGACACTTCACCCAGGCTGGAGACTGGCCCAATGGAAACAACCATGGTTCAAATGGACACTTTAGCTTGGGCAGATGGTCAGGGCAAGGCCACAGGTGCAAGGCCTGGGAGCACAAGGTCAGCAAAGAGGCGCAGGCCAGGCCGACTAACCCCCAGGTGCAGTCGGGGAAGAGACGACCTTCATAAATAGGGAACCAGGGAGGGAGTGATGGTAGGAGAGTCTGTTCCAGAAGTCAGAGCACTAATTCTGCCCGGGCTCAGGGGTGGGCTTGTCAGGAAAACCTGGCGATGATGGGATGCTGGCGAGGGAGGGCGTAGGCAGGAGGGGCCGCCACTCCTGGGCTGGTCTCGGGGGAGCTGGTATTTAGCTTCAAAGTCCCCGTTAGTTTGAGAACCAGGTTTATTGTCAGGGAGGAGCGACAGGCCGGCCAGCCTTTGAATGTCTCCTTTCACAGTTAGATCTATTTTTAAGTCCTTCTCACTTTTCCTTTTTTGCCCCCTCCTTCCTTCAGCCCACACCCTTTGTGTGTCTATGAGTGGAAGAGAGGGAGAGGTCACACGTGGGAGGACCAGCTGGCTCAGCTTCCTCTCCTGCTCCAAACTCTCTCCCTTCCTGACTTGGTCACCCCAAAACATCTGGGAAGGGTGGGACTCACCACCCTCTGTTTATTTTTTCATAAACCGTATCAAACTGTAAGAAGGGTGGGGCTCACCACCTCCAAACCTGCCTCCCAAGGCGCGGGGGGTAATTCTGATCACTCACATCTGCCTCTAGGCCTATTCCCGTGGTTACATGGGAAATCTGGTTCCCATTTTCCCCATGATGGACGGAGGAGGCAGAGAGGAGAGGTCTTTACCTTTTGGAGAAATAGGATTTTTAGACACAGTGGAAGACAAAGAATCAGGAGTAAATGCTTCTTCTCCCCACCTCCCATCCTCCCAAACTTCTACAGCAAAAGCGATTCAGGAAAGACCGCTCACTCTGGCCACGCTCTGAGGCCCGGCTAATGGGAACTCTCCTACACTGAGGGCTGCCTGGCAGTGCTCTGGAGGGGCTTCTGGGGGTCGACTTAGCAGCAGGTACAAAGATTGAAAAGGTGCCTGTTCTCTGATCCACTCGTCTCCTTGGATCTACCCTAGAGGAAAACCTCACACGCGTGTCTAAGGAGGTGAGTACACAGGGGCGCTGCAGGGCTGCTGGTGACGCACACACGTGAGAAACACTGTAAAGGTCCCTTAGCCGTGAGATGGCGAAACAAACCACAGCTTGTCCGGGACATGGAATTCTATGCAGCACTGAAAAACTAAGTTAGAGCTCTACTCGTCTGTACCAATGTGGGAAAATTTCTACAAATCTAGTGAAGGAACACAGGTTTCTTACAGTTTGCTATGATTTATGGAAAAATACCAACTCCACAAATACCCACCCATGCTCCACCATAATGATTTATGTAGGTGAACACAGGGGGAAAGTTCTGGACAAATTCACACTAAACGGCACACCACAGCCACCTCCACGAGGCACAGGGGTCGGGAAGGAGTGCTCCAAGGGACCGTAACCTACACCGGCGATGACTGCATATTTCACAGGGAGAACCTAGTACACAGCATGTCTTGTGTGATGAAAACTCCATTTTTAAAGGTAATTTTGACATTGGTACATGTGGAAAGCCTCCTCAGAAAGGCTGAGAGGGGTGGCAGAGCAGGGACACTTAGCTCCGTTGGGTAGAGGAGAAGGCTGGGCTCCTGAGAGTGACCTGCCATGAGGAGTCTAGACCTGCACTGTCCCTCTGCTCAGAAGAACAGGTGCTCCCATCCCCGACCCTGGCCCCCGCTGCAGGCCTTGCACCTGGCTGGCGGCTGGCTCTGGCCCCAGCAGGAAGGACTACGTGAGGGCCCGTCCAAGGGAGGAGCTGCCTCAGTCCCATGACCTTGGCGTCGTTACTGAGTCCCGCCCGACCTGGGGCAGGCTGCTCCCCTGTCCTGGCCACAGCCCACCCCAAAGCTCTGACCTCTGTGTGTTCTTTTCCTGTGTGTCAGGCGTTGTTCTAAGTCTACACAGACTTATTTACTCTCATAACTATCCCGAAGCAGGTACTAGGATTGTTTTCTTAATTTCACAGATGGGGAAACTAAGAAAGAGAATGGTTAAGAAGTTGCTCAAATTACTCAGCTAGCAAGCGGCGAAGCTGGGTGTGAAACTCATTTTCTATGCTATCCTGCCTCTCGCAAGCTCCTTATTCGCAGGGGTGTCTAAGCTGTGGCCTGGAGACCAGAAGGCTGGGAAGCTGACCCAGATAACCACAAATGTCCAGCGGCCTAGGACTTCATGTCTTTACAATGGTTCTGGGCAGGCCAGACCTTCCCTTTTCCTGCTCTCTCCCTGATTCCCAGACTCAGAAACAACAGATAGTTAATATGCCCCTACTATGTGGCCGGCACTTTCTATCTGCATTCTCATTCAACCCTCCCACAGCCCAGCAGTTACTTTCAATGCTCCCATTTTAGAGATGGAGAAGCTGAGGCCGAGTGATGGGAAGTGACTGGCCGGGGGTAACACAGCTGGAGGACAAGATATGGGGTTTTTCCAAAGGAAGGATTAACAGAGAACTCGCTGACTGTGCTAAGAAGCCATCACAAGGGGGGAGACCAAAGCACAGAAAGTCCCACATGGGAGGCCCCACGGTTCCATCAGCCTTTCACTTCTTCTAGGCCTGGTACCCAGAGCCAATTCAGATTCCAGATTCAGAGTGGGCACCACATCCTCAATGACAACTATCTCTTTCTGTTCCCAGGTTCCATGGCCCCAGGGATGCCCAGAAAGGCGAAAACTGTCTCTAAACAGGTACCTCCTCCCTTCTCCCCAAGGAGTCACTAGTTCCTTCCTGGGAGAGGAGGGAGGAGTGCAGAGGTAGAAGAGGCCCCCAGGACTGCAGTGAGAAACGAGCACTGGGCTTGGAGCCAGCCAGACACGTTTTGGAGTCCAGACCTCTTCAATGACTAGCAGGGTGGCCTTGGGCAAGTGATTTCACTTCACTGAACCTATGTGTCCTCGGCTGTAAAACAGGGACGATGGTACTGACGTTGGCAGTTGGGGTAAGGAGTGAAACAGATAACAAATGCAAAGCATTCAGTGCCAGCAGCGAGCTCACTGTCCAGAGACGGAGAAGCAGGGACAGCAGGGACAAGAGCGGAAGGGGAAGGGGAGAGGAGCCACGTGGGAGAGTCCCCTGCATCCCCCCACAGTCCTGACTGCGTAACGGTGAGAAGACTGCACGGAGCAACAAAGGAAGTTTTAAAAGAAAGCAAGGGTATAAGAGCAAAATGAAAGCTACGGCCATTTATAAAATGCTGGGTAAGTGCCAGGCACTCCTGTGAGTGCTTCTCCACGAATGATCTTTAATCGATGTGCCATAGCTACCCAGGCTGGGAAGGAGAAGATGACAAAGTGTGGGCGACAGACACAGGACAAGTGCCTGAAGGAGGCGCCTGTTCCTCTGCCTGCCCAGCTACTCCTCCCTCACAGGCAGACAAGAGTGGGGCCCAGGAGACGGGCGGGCGTGGAGACCTTCAAGCAGGTCTCTACCTTCCCAGCCTGTCCCCTCTTCTAGCAGGGGGGTCTCCCGGGGTCTCCATTCCTGGCCCCCGTCAGCCTATGATGCTTCCTGGGTAACAATGAATAGCAGCCGTGTGACCCTGGACAAGTTCTTTGCCTCTCTGTTTCTGCAAATGTAAAATGTGGGAAGCAATTGTCGGCTCCTAGAAGCGGCGTGTGGAAGGGATGAGATCGTATCAGTGAATGGAAGTGAAGCAGGGCCCCGCCACCATGAGCACCCAATAGCGACATATATGCTGTCGGCCCTCCGTCCCTTGGATTCAACCAACTGCGGATCAAAAATATATTAAAAAAAAAACACAGCAAGTTCCAAAAAGCAAAACTTGCATTTGCCACATGTGGCGCACTACGCGGAACCCACGCAGAAGAAATGACGTGTGGGCATAACCTCCTGTATCCTAATGCAAACACTGTGCCGTTTTATACAACGGACTTCAGCAGCCAAGGGCTTTGGTATCGGTGTGGCAGGGTCTCCGGGAACCAATCACCCTGGATCCCGAGGGACAGCTGTAATTACCACCACGCACCGATGCCCCGTATGAAGGCCTGGGTCTCCACTGTGACTTGGGTCTCAGTTCACCCTCTGCCTCCAGACAAACAGCAGCCCTTCTCTCAGCCGCATCCCCTCATCGCTCACTGCAGGGTAGGGGGAACCAACTTTTATTCTAGAGCTCTGTTCTCAGTTAAGGAAACTCATTCACATCCCTTAACTCATCTCACCCTCATGATTCCCACTTTGCAGATGAGGAAACTGAGGCCCAGGGGCCTGAGGTCATTAGAATACAGGTCTGTCCTGATTCAAATCCAGCAGCTCTATTCCATTTCACGAGCGAAGGCTCTGGGAAGCCCCAAACGTCCTCCAACCCAAGAGGACATGAGCAGGAGCAGTCGCCCTTGTATCACCAACACAGGACCCCATGGCTGCCATGTGTCCTACAGCTGCCGTCCCGGCTACTCTGTGACTCAGCCTCTGTATCCAGCTTCGGCTCTGTTGTTTGCCAACAGTCCCCTCCACACGGAGAGAGAACGGCGCAGGTCCTCACCATCCTCTCTCCGCCTTCACATCTCCGACACGGCCACATCCCACTGGCCTGGGGGGGCCCCTACCTTGTGGGGGAGGCTGGGGTCTCTCGCAGCACTGTCCTCCTCCTCTGAGCTTCCCTGCTCTTCATCCGATGTCAGGTCCTCCTTGGGGGTCGCTGCCGAGACCGGACAGACCTTGTAGGGCTCTGTGTAGGCGCTGGGGTGAGAGCAGAGGAGAGAGAGGGTTAGAGCTCCATGTCCCGCAAAGGCCAAGTGAATAGGCCAGGGTCCTGATTAATGCCACAAGCCACTGACAAATGCTCTGTGCACAGAGCTCTGGGCCCTCCACGGGGACTCAGAACTGAGTAAGACCCAGCCACAAATCTCCCCACCCATCCCACTCCAGCCACGAATATGCCAAGCTCTTTGCTGCCTCAGTGTCTACACATGCCGTCTACGACAGACTCATCTCCCTGTGAGACACGAGGCAGGCCGTGATGCTCAGGAAGGTACAAATAATGACGAGGAAGGCAAAGAGACGTGTAATCTAATTTGGCTGGTGGTTAGGCAGCAGCGTCAGTCCTCAAGGTGGCCACGTCCTCTGGGCCTGAAGAAGAAATGCAATGACATGGGAGACAGCCTGGAATGCACATGCGCCCATAATCCCAGCCTTGCCATCAGTGAGGGCATGGATAAGACGCGACTCAGAATATCATTTCTATCTAGGCTGCGTGGGGACAATTCCTGGCTTACTGTCTTGGCAGATGCTGCGAGGATCAGTGCTTAGAAAGCACATACTGTTGATCCTTGAACAAAGCAAGAGTTAGGGGTGCCGACCACTGTGCAGTGGAAAATCCATGTATAACTTAAGTTGGCCTTCTGCATACATAGATTATCAACCGTGGATGGAAAATACAGCTGACTTTGAACAAACACGTTTAAGCCGAGTTCAGACTCACACTGTTCAGGGATCAAGTAAGTGTACAGGTGTGCTGGCAATCTCATATCTGTATTATGATGACTGTTATTATCTAGGCATTCTATTAATTAATTAAATCATTCATACATTAGTTCAATAAATATTTCCTGATGCCTACTTATGTCAAGCACAGAGCTAGACAGCCAGTAAAACACTGGTGAATAAAGCAGATTTGGTCCCTGTCCTCAAAAAGGAACAACTAACATGTGCTCGTAAATTTGATAAGTAAAGGAGAGGAAAGAGGTGCTTTCACAGAGAGTAACAAGGGGTAACTATCTAGATAGGCCAGGGAGGGCTTCTCTGAGTCTGAGACCAGAAGAAGGAGAAGGAGCGGGCTTTGTGATCGCACAGGGAAGTATTCCAGAGAGAAAGCAGCGTGTATAAAGGTACTGAGGCAGCAAAGAACCTGGCATGTGACACAGGCCAATCTGGAGCAGAAGAGCCCCTTTGCCCAAACCATCCCCACAGAGGCGGCTCTGGTCCCATCACAACAGCCTCCTGGCCCTAACACCTGATCCTGGCCTCCTTCTCCACACAGGAAAGTGACTGTTCTACAATAGAAATTGGGCCGTGACCCTCTCCTGCTCAAAAACCTTCAATGGCTCCCCACTGCCTTTGGCAATGTGCTCCCCCACAACCTCACAAAACTTCCTTTATACTCAAAATCCAGGTATCTTGTCTTATTAAATTCTTATGCCCTCTGGGAGTGCCAGCGTAAGATGCTGGAATGATGGATGGATGGATGGATGGATGGATGGATGGATGGATGGATGGATGGATGGAAGGAGAGAAGGGAGCATGCCCTTGCTGGACTGGCTGGCTCAGGCCTTGTGCAGGCAGGGGCACTGCCTTTGCCTGAGGTCCTGGTCCAGGCAGGGGGAAGCATGGCTCGGGCGGGGGACATTAGTAGAGGAGAAACTGAGCCTCAGGTTACATCTGAACTAGGGTCCCTCCTGGAGACCCTTCTCTACTATTACACGAGACAGAACCATGGCAACCTATTTCCACAACACCTGGAGCCCAAGAAGCAAGAGCAGGAGGAGCATCCCCTGGTTCGCACAGGAGCCATGAGGGCAGACAGATGCGGCCTGCGGTGGTGGGGCCTTTTCCTGCCTGGGCTTCTGCTGGCAGAGTGTATGTGTGGGGGTACGACAGCTGTGCACTTGTGTGCAGAGGTCAAAACTGACCCAGGCTGAGTCCTGACCCTGAACCCCAGGCTGAACCAAGGTCCTCTCAACTGGCTACCCTTCTGGTCAGACCTCTTTTTTCTTCCTTTTTCAAAAATTACTTTGTTGGCGTTTACTTTCAAGCTACAGAGCAAACAACGTATTTTGCAACAAGCCATATTCCGCCAGTGTGCACAAAGGTAGGCGAGAGCTCCCCTCCCAGGACCACCTTATACCTCCTTCACTGCCCCTCACCCCCCGTCGGGGGGCCAGCAGCCGACAGCCTACAGGTCGGCCACACCACACTTGCTCAGCAAGCTCAGAACCACATTCAGGAAATGTGACTGCAGGACCGGCTCACTGAGCCCTAGCGCCTGTCCCTCCAGAGCCGGCTGCATGCGTTTGTAAGCATGCGACTGGTAGGCAGGGAGTGGAGCCCTGCGCTCCCTCCAAAAAGAGCCCATTACACCCTGTAATGGTGAGGGACGAAGCAGTTAGCTGTGCCCCTGGACCACGCCTTCTCCTTATCAAGGTAAAGAAGGCATCTGCCAGGCTTTTCCTAGAATGTTCTGTCAGGGAGGAAAGGTTCTCAGCCAAGCCTCCAACAGGGTGATGGTGTCACCACCCTCCCAGGCAGCAAGCCAGAAACGTGAACATCTCCTTGCATAGCCAGTCACTACTTAAGGAATTAAGTCCCTCCCAGATTTACCTTGCAATCTCTTGACTCTGCTCATATCTCCAGCACAGCCTCTGTGGTCCAAACCGTCTCTTGCCCGGACATCTTTAAGAGCTGTTTTCCTGTTCTCTCCCATTCCACCCTGGCTGCCCTCCAATCTGTTCTCCACCCAATGGCCTGAGGGACATTGTCAAAACCCAATCTGATCATGTTACCCTCTTACTTAAATTGTTCAGGGATATTCCACTGCTGTTGGAATTTGGTCAGGCTCTGCTCGACCTGCGGCCATGGAAGGCGGTGTCCTTGGGCCCTGACGCTGCTGTGAAGCCCACCCCGCATCAGATGCTGCCGGCATCACAGAACTTGGGAGCTCTGCCTGAAGCCAAGCAGAGGGTCAGATTCCATGAAGCAGCACCGGGTGTGACACGGGGGAGGGAGTTCATGGAAGCCAACCTCTCAGAGAGGAGGAGGGGCTGGCTCTAGGTCACGTGGCAAATCCGGGCCAACACCTGTTGCCTCTGAAGATGCCTCTCCAGGTGCTTGACCACACTTTACATACCTGAACACAGAGTGGGGCCCAGTTGGGTGTCCTTAGTGCAGTGATGTGGGGAGTTGGGTCTCAGGTTGCCAGGGCAAAGGGGGCTTGGCTTTTGTTATTTGTGCTGTTATTTTATTTTCGAGAGGCAGTGGAGTGCAGAGATGAGAGCTCAGACTCCTGAGTCAGACTGGGTTCAAATTCTGGCTTGGCTACGTATTGGCTATGTTTAACCTTTCCATGCCTCAGGGGCGCCTAATTCATTGGGGGGATTCAAGGAATTAATTAATGTAAAACGAGCTCTCTTCATTACCCGCTCGGCCTTAGACGCAGACAGCTATTCTATTATTTATCTACTGTTGTCCTCACGTCAAGTGATTTTTAAGATATGCTATTACTCTAGCTTTGTCTTACGTGGTAATACCCGTGAAGTGACAGGGTGTGTTCTTCTAACACTTTAAAATAAACCATATAATTATTAACCTATAACGTGCAACTCATATGACCTTGCTCACCGTGGGAGATGCCCAGACCTCACACATAAACCTGGGGATCTGTGACCCACCAACCATCTGTCAGCTTTGCCCAGAAGTGTGGCACGTGCTCCTTCACTTCTCTTCCTCCGGTGACTTGCTTTCTCCAAAGAGCACTAAGCAAGTCAGGAGACGGGTTCGTGTGCTCTGACGGTATTTCGGGCTCACTGGTTTCGCTGTTATTTAAGGACTGTGAGCACCACACATGGGGAGAAGTTGCCATGAGACATGCGCTTTCACAACCTTTGCAGAGTCAATGAGCACTGTAGTGACAGACCTTATTTTGGACAGAAGTCATTAGTTACATAAGCAAATCGAAACATTTTGATTCTAAGACCACAGGTGGCAACAGAGCTGCTCCTACAGATCTTGATAGTTGCTACCAGGCTGATCTTCAAATACAGGGGAAGAAAACACCTCTGAAAAATGTTTCCTTAACACCTGCTGCCCAAATGCCCCGCCAGGCCCTAACAGCACTTGTGTGCTGGCTGAGTACCACTTCTCCCCTTGAGGAAACAGACTGGGAACCCATACATATCACATCCATCTCCCCAGCCTGGCAACACAAACCTCTGAGACGGGTCCTTTACACAGTATGGCCTAAGGAAGGCTGCAAGGCTCTGTATTTTTGGCGATCTGGTGCCTGTCGGGTTTTTTAGTCATTAAAAACAAACAAACAAACAAACAAACAAACAAAAACCTGTGAAGAGCCCTTCATGTTCTTGACTCTGTAGGTACTGATGGAGAGCAAACAGATACTATCTTTGTCCTACGGCTACCCTAGTCAAAACACCCATTATAGTCATCACTAAGTGAGGTGTTGTCTCTAGACAGTACTGTGAGCTTACCAACAAATTACACATGAGAATGTCCTCTAACCCAATTACTGACCCATCTGGATCCTTTTCCATCCATTCACTCATCCATCCCTCTATCCATCATCCATCCATCCATCCATCCATCCATCACCCATCCATCCATCATCCATCCATCCATCCATCCATCCATCCATCATCCATCCATCCATCCATCCATCCATCATCCATCCATCCATCATCCATCATCCATCCATCCATCCATCCATCCATCCATCCATCCATCCATCACCCATCCATCCATCATCCATCCATCATCCATTCATCCATTCATCCGTCCACCCATCTATCCAACTATCCATCCACTTAGCCATCTATCCATGCATTCATTCATCTACTCGCCCATCCTTCCATCTACCCACTTAGCTATCCAGCCATCCAATCATCCATCCTTCTAGCCACTTATTCCCTCACTCACTTATTCAACAAATACGGATTAGCACCTGCTTCAAGAAGCTAACAATATATGGAGGAATCAAGAAGACTAAAGCACTCTCTCCAGTCTCAAAGAAAGTCTACTTCAGAGTACTGGTTAAGAAGGTGGACTCAGAAGTCAGACTGCTTGGTTTAAATCCCAGCTCTACTTCAAGCAAGTTGCTTAACCTTTCCATGCCTCCGGTTTTGGTTTGTCATTTTTTTAAATCTGTAAATTGGTAGTGATGAAACATGCCAGGGAAAACAGGCAAAAAAGCCAGGTGGCAAGTTGAGAGACCAAGTGGGTTAGAACTTTGGTATCAGATAGAAGAGAGTCACTGTGTGACCTTAGGCAAGTCACCCAACCTCTCTATTCCATATCTGTAAAGTAGGGATGACTAGGCAGGTTCATTGTAGGATTACATGAGAACACAATGGTGAAAACAGCCACTTCCTGGCGTATAGTAGGTTCTTTCTGGCCAACCCAGATGAGCCGGCACAAGGGCCAAGTTCTAAACCCCCAGACTACTCTCCAGCGAGCTGTGTCCTCCCTCTGGGTCGACTCGTGCTTTAAAGAGAACATAAATTAAAGCTGCCCAGAGCTCATTACCTTAAATGACCCTTCAGATGAGCACAGTCCTGTCCAGCAGCCTAGAGCTGTAAAAGGACATGTGCATCCACATGGGGGGACGAGCACTTTGTAACCCAGCCCAGGGCTGTCCAACTCTGCCCGTTAAATTCTGTCCTTTGTGACTCGTGCTGGGAGCCATAACCCCCAGCACAGCCAAAAGGGCCTAATAACTCATAAAAAAGGAACACTTCCCCAACTAGGAACCTCTGAGCGTGTGCTCTGGCCTCAAACTCTGTCCTTGCTGGTGCAATGATATGTGTGAAGGAGGCCAGACTGCAAATGCAACATCCTCTGGCTCCTCCGAGATAGGCTGGGACCTTTCCTTCGAAAACTTGCCAGCTCCGTGGGGAGGGGCAGGGGCCTCAGGGCTGAGCCGTCTGGGAGCTGGCAAGTTTGAGATGGAGGAGACAGGATGATGGACTTGGCAAACATGACTACCCTAATTAGCGGAACAGCTGGAAGAGCTTGGAAGTGGATGGAGGGGAGGGCTGGGCACAATCCGAGATTTCCAAACCCTCAGACGTTCAGTCTTCTCCCTTGCCTAGTCCGCGTACCTTCCAACTACCCCAGCACTTTCAGAGTTTACTCAAGTGATTCCTCTAGGCCTTCCCCCGGGGGCACCTTCTGCTCTGATACTTCCTTGGCACATAAAACTGACCCTCCCATGCTCTCCTTTCTCAAAGTGACACTGAGATTTTCTCAGATACAGATATCTACACTGTAGCTGGGAACGTTCAATCTGATACAGTGGAAGATCCCAAGTGGATGGGAGTCCTGGATTCACCTCTAACCCACTGCATGATCTGGGCTACGTGGCCATCCTGGTGGGCCTCAGTTTTCAAGTCTGTGAAATGGAGACGGAGAAACAAAACACGCAGAGATGTGAAAATGCGTGCTGAGACCAGCCTGCATGCATCCCACAGCCTGGAGGCCAGGCTCTGACAGCAGCTGCTTGCCTGGAGCCTCCTTACTTCTAGATGAGGCTCTGCTCCATCCCCTCTTGGAGGGAATGCAACCTGAACCAGGGTCAGCCAAGGGACAGCCCTCGTCATGGTTCCCAGAAACATGACTGAAGGGACAGCCTTTTTAAAAAATTCAATTTCCATTTTTCACTAAGTAAAAACAGAAGTACATCCTTGCACTCTGACCTGTGACTTTCCCACCCTTCCTCTTAAGACACACCGTCAATGGTTTTATAGGGATTTGTTTTCTTGTTATAAGTTTTATTGAGATATAATTCACATACCATAAAATTCACCCATGCCTTTTAGTACATTCACAGAGTTGTGCAACCGTCATCACCACCTAATTTTAAAACATTTTCATCAACCTAGGTTCATCACGTTATAGCGTGTGTCAGTACTTCAGTCGTTTTTATGGCGGAATAATATTCTGGATGGCTGTCCCACGTTTTGTTTATCCAATCATCTTTTGATGGACATTTGAACTGTTTCTACATTTTGGCTCATGAATAATGCTATGAGCATGTGTGTACGAGTTTTTGTGGGGACATATGTTTTCATTTTTCTTGAGATACACCTAGGAGTGGAACTGCTGGGTTATATGGTAACTCTCTGTTTAACATTTTGAGGAGCTCCCAGGCTGTTGTCCACAGTGGCTGCACCATTTTACGTTTCCACCCGCAATGTTGAGAGGTCCGATTTCTCCACATCCTCACCAACACTTATGTTGTCCTTTTCACTTTAGCCATCCTAGCAGGCTTGAAGTGGTTGTAGGGCTTTTCATATAATTTTGTTTTCATTGATTCCTCTTCAGCCTGCTCCCACTCCAAGCAAACACTACCGTTTTTCCTAGCCAAAGTGAAACGTAAATGTTGTTATAAAGGCAAGTCTTTCTTTTCAGATAATTACTTGCGGTTCAGAACTCCAGAGGGGGGAATTATTTTGATTAGAAAACCTGCAGAAGCCTCATAAAATGATGGACTAATATGAAGAGATAACATACAAGAAAAATCACAAGCCAGAGCCCCAAACCCACCAGTGCAGTGGTCTGTCAGGTTCCGGCTTTGAAAACCAGTAACTGGTACAACTTGGGGTGTGCTGCAGGCAGCAGAGGAAGGAAGGGGCCTGCATTTCTGGCCCTTCTGGCCCTTCTGGCCCCAAAGCAGCAGCCGCACTTTGGCACATGGGCCTGGCCCCGCTCTGACCACTGACCCTAGCATTTTGGCCTTCTCTGGGACGTCAGGAAAGGCTAACAATAAAGAGCACAAGTACTGGAATTCCACCTCCTGAGGTCAGGACTCACTTCGGCCACTTGTGAGCCCAGGGATCCTCGGTCAGTAGCTTAAGCTCCCTGCCTTGCTTTCCTTATCTGTATAAGGGAGATGATAACAGCACTTCCCTTTCGGGGCTTTATTACATGATGTGTATGAACGAGGTAGGTGGGCTGTCCAGCACAGGGCCTGGTAGTTTTATTTGCTATCATCAGTTTGAGGTAAAAGCCAGGGCTGAACTAATCAGGCAGAGCTCCTCAGGGTCTTACAGCCCAGGGGTGTGGTCCCGCCTTTGCCACCAGCTTGCTGTGTCACATGTGGTGGCCCCTTCCCCTCTCTGGGCCTCCATTTCCTCATCTGTAAAGTGAGGGAGTCAGAGGACCTTTGAAGGCCCTTCCCACCATGATGTTCTGTGGTTTTACATCCAAAGGGGCCCCTGCGAAACTGAACAATTTTGTCTTAGCGATTCCTGCCACTTCCCCGGCATCTATCAACCATGATTGTGCGGCCAAACCACCAACTCCCTGGGCCATACACACCTTTGTACCTTCCCATCTCTGCCTCTTCCGAGGCTGGTCCAGAACTCCTGCCGCCCCTCCTCCACTGGCACCAAGGTCCATCCACATACCACCTCTTCCAGGAAGCCTTCTCCATCTCTCCAGCTGAAAAGGGCTCCTGGTCCAGTTTACGTTTTGTGACTGCAGTTATTTACGCTCCTGTATGAGCTCCCTTATTAGCCATTAGCATGAGGGTAGGGATCACAGGCTTGCTGTGCATTTCTGTTTTCTCCATGACACACAGAGAACGTGTCACGTGTGAATGGTTGTTCTGCCTGTCAGTGAGGGCTTCTCTCTATTTCTGCACGTATGGCAGAGCACTTGGCACACAGCAGGTGCCCAACACCTTCTGGCACTGGCTGGCGCTGCCACCACTGAGAACGCTGTGGCCACCAAGACTTAATAGATAAATGAGTTTTATGGTAATTAGGATGTAACCTTCTATTACTTCAAGCGTGGCTGGGGTGGAGGGTGGGAGAGGCATGGACTGGATCTCGTTCATCCACAGGTTCAGCGGACGCCGAAAGATTGGGGCTGGGCTGCCTCAGTTTCCTCAGATGGGCTCCACAGCACTCAACCTACAGCAAGGGGAAACATCTTTCCCCTGTCATCTCTGCTCTGGGATTCTGAGGGAGGCGGACCACAGGGAAGGCAGGAAGGGTGGGGGAGCCAGCTGGAGAGAATGTGTGGCTGAGACTCATGAAGGGCCCTGTAATTTCATAACCACACACCACATCTGACGCTGCCAGGAGCTGAGAGGGGGGTTGTTCGTGGTTTCTGTGTGGGGTGGTCTGAAAAACAATCCCCTTTTCCCACTCCTCTCTTCTACATGGTCACAACCAGACAATAATAGTAGTAGCAGCAGCAGCAACAGCAATAATCGTAGAAGCAGAAGCCATCACGTTTGGGTGCTTACTATGTACCAGGTGCCTTACGAATTCTTCCAAACCACTGTATCCTGCAGATAAAAACATGCCCATTTTATAGATAGCGCTGGAAGGGTAAGTGAAGAGCTGGGATCTGAACACAGGGAATCTGGCTTCCGAGTCTGTCCTTTTAACGATTCTACACTGCTTCTACCAGCACAGCAGATAACATGTATTGCGCACTGAGCTGGGAGTGCCTTATGGATTATCCTATTTGATCCTCTCAACCACTTAGTAAGGCAAACGCCAGTATCATCCCCATTTTTTATCTGGGTAAACTGAGGATCTGTGAAGTTAAACAACTTGCCCAAGGTCTACTCTGCTAATCCCCTTCCATCAACTTCTCCTGGACAGAACTATAAACAGATGTCTTACAGCTGGGCCCACTCATTAGACACGTTCATTCATCTGGTTCACTGCTGCCTTCTCTGTGCCGGGAGACAGACATGAAAATGCGTGAGCTGTGCCAGGACACACAGGCGTGTCCGTGGTGCAACCAGCACAAGGAGGGTAGGAGGGCGGGGGCCTTTCTGACACGCATGAATCCACGAATCACACGTGGCGAGAGCGGGATGGCTGGATGGGGACACAGAGGAAATCAATCACACTGAGCCAGACAGTGACGAACACGCCGAGGCTCAGACCCAGAAAGGAAGGACATGAGGCCAGGGCAACACACCTGGACCCACACACACCACACACACGCTCTCTCATCACATAGCTCATCCCGTGGTCCTGTCAAACTCCATCCACCTTCTTTGCCCCAAATGGGGAAGAAGCATTTTCAGAAAACTACGTCCCTTTGCCAACGGCCTTTGAGATCCTATAAATCCATCCTGCTTCTTGAGGGCAGGGGCTGTGGGCTGAGAACAGATACCTGGGACATGTTTACTGACCTGACTCCCTCATACCAGCCAGGGCCCTGGGTCCCTTGGCTGATGGATTCTCCTGTCCAGACTCAGCGCCAACCTCACCTCCTACTCCAGGAAGCCTTCCCTGACCACTGAGGCACATCTATCAGGAAAGCAGTATGGCTTAAGTTTCAGGCCCCACACATACATGGGCCTCTTTCAAGGATCCGCTAATTATTTTATATTCTTAATTGTATATTCTTTTTCTTAAATTATGTAAGCTTCAGAATCTGCCCGTCCAGATACCTATACTTGCAGAGGCCCCGTTCCCCTCTACATCCCCCTGGGCCCACAAACACCCTCCATCGGGTGATCTTAGCTTTTCCGTTTTTCTCTCCCTCACCAAACTGTGAGCTCCGACCTGCCAGCCCAGTGTCAAAGTCTGCATGTACAGTCGCGGGTGCTCAATGAACGCCTGCTCCTTTCAACTGCCCTGTGGGGGAAGCACCTCCAGCCAGGCCCGTGTACATTCGCGAACAGACATGAAGTGGGATGTTCCAAAATCAGAGCTGCCCACCCAGCAGATGGAGCGCCCGCTGTGTGCTGTCTCACCCGATACGTCCCACAGTGCTGACTGCCTACCTCAGGTGTGACACTGGGGACACAGAGGTGAAGGAGATACCCCTTATCTGCCTCCGAGGCACTCATGGCCTAGTGGAGATGCAGACAGACAGACAAGAAATGGGATGGTGAGTGCTTCAAGGAAGAGCACAGAAAACGAACCCTAAACCTTTGTGGTAGGGCGAAGGAATCACAGATGGGTCTGGCTCAGGGTGAGACCTGAGTTGAGTCTGAAAGTTGAGCATGGGACAAAGAAAAGGGGTACGGGAGAACATACATGGGGACGTTTACACGAAGGCACAGAGAGGAGTGGTGCCAGGCCTGAGTGCAGGGAGCCAGTCATACACTATGTGGGAAGGAGGGCGGGAGAAGAGGCTGGCGAGGCAGTCAGTGTCTCAAATGCGGGGCTAGGGCTCCTGTCCATGTGTCCCAGGGGAACAGGGAGCAACAGAAGGTTTCAGCCAGTCACGATCCCTGGAGAGTTGACTCTGGCCACTTGTGAAGAGCAAAGGGAGGAAGTCTGGCCATGGTCTCAGGTGGGGCGGGGAGGGACATGGGTCAGGCAAGCCTGTGGGATGAAGAGGAGGGCAGGGCAAACAACCAAGTAGAGTCATCATTTCACTATGAGGAAACTGAGGCACTGAGGAGCCTGGGGGATTCCCTCAGGGTGGCCCAGCTAGCAAGCGGCAGTCTAAAGACGTAAATTCAGTCTTCTGTCCCCAAGCACAATCCTTGTCTCTTAAAGGGTGACATTGGGCCACGTAAAAAATGACGACAGCGCCTGACACTGAGCACAGACTCAATGAATGTCAGTTTCCAATTCATATTCAGGCTTTAAAAAATAATCCATACTCCCAGGATAATCAACACAGGGCCCATTTTTACAAATTTCCAGTTCCATACACTTATATTTCTGGGAGGCCAACCTGAACTCTCGGGTTATAGAGCTGGCCTGTTCTTTTCCCATCGTGCTCCTCACCGCTGGGCTGTGGGCTCCAGGAGGGGAGTGTGCTTTGCTGTTCACTTGTTAGGACTGCAGCAAGTCACCCATTTCACAGGTGGAGAATTTGAGGCTCAGAGTGGGAAGCAATAGAGGTAGATCTGTCCACCAGCTCAGCTCTTTCCACTGCTCCCAGGAGCCTTCCATGGGAGGAGGGGGACAGCGGGCCTGGGGTTTGGGAGGCCTGCAGGGAGTGGCAATCTTGGGGGGAAGAGGACACGGGAGGACTAAGGGGGCCTGGGAAGTGGGACATTGCCCAACACCAACAAAAAGCTTCATTCTTGGGCACCTGCCCTCAGCCCCACCAGTGCCCAGTCTCATCTTCAGGATTCCTTGAGGCAGGCTGCCCCTCCTCCATCACCTCCTAGCCCTTGTCCTGCATTTCCTGTAAACATGGACACTTCCTTCCCCGGGAGGGCCTGGCAGCGTCGGGGGCCACACCCGGCCATCCTGCAAGCCCAGCACACAATGGCTAGCTGGGCTCGAGCTGGCCATCCCACACCCCAGACCTTCCCTGGAACCCAGAGAAATGCCACCCTTTGCTAGAGCTGGACAGTCCAATGCTCCCATAACAAAGATGTGCCAAGTAAGGCTGGGAAATGCAAGGGGTGGGGTGGGAGTAGGGGGAGAGGTTTGACCCAGGCTTCTCGCAAGTCTAGCAAAATGCAGGGTCATGCTCCACTCATCTCTGTACCCCAGCCCTTTTTACATGGATTACTACATGTTGAGCCCTTGAAGTGAGGATCTGATTTCTGCCACTTTCCTGATATACAAACTGGGGCAACTTTTCTCTGACTCAGTTTTCTCATCTGTAAAGTGGGGAGAATAATAGTACCAATTCTCATTGGGTTTTTATGAAGATTTAGTGGGTTGACATATATGTAAAGCACCTGGCACACGACTCTAACATAGTAGCTATGTTGTTGCTGTTTTAAATGTTTACTGAAAGCTCCATCCGGGACAGACCCAGATCTCCAGTCTATAACCCACCAGGGATAAATTTTGAGCTTGGATTTACAACCTCAAAATAGTTCAGAGTAGAAAGGCTGTTCCGGGAGTCAGCAGATTCTCAGTCTTCCAGTTACTCTTCCTGTGACCTTGGGTAAAACCGCTTCCCTCCTCTGTGCCTCAGGTTTGTCATCTATAAAATGGCAATGAAAATCCCTGCTCTGCCTATCTCATGGGTTCTGGGGCGATCAAATAAGACAGTGGGCAGGAAAGCAAATTGACATGTTAGGTGTTTAAAGTAGGGGCCGGCATTCCCAAACAAATCACAAAATCTCATCTTCGACGATAAACTCTTAAAGTCTTTCTTGGTATAGCGTTAATACAATGGCTACACGGAAGGCTTGCTGTGTACCAAGCCCTGGCCAAGCGCCTACCCGCACGGTCTCATTTACTCCTCACGACAGGTTTACGAGCAGGGTATCACCATCCCATGTCACAGATGATAAAACTAAGGCTTGTGGAGTAGTGGAGGCAAGACTGCAACTGATCTGACTCAAAGGACTCCACATGCTGACTCTATGGGAGTGATTCCCTACGTTTAGCCTCCTTTGATCTGTCCCGACTTCACACCGTAGGCTCTAAGAATGCGCGGCGCAGGATTTTCTGACAGCCCAGATCGAATCTGCATAACACGTGACAGTCCACAAACACCTCCAAATATTTCATCTCAGTTGATTCTCCCCACAAACCTGAAGGGAGGCATCATCACTTCCAACTAAGAGAACAGAAATGGAGGCCCAGGGGGCTGAGTGACCCGACCCTGAACACTGGTTCCCGACTGCATGTCTGGTGGCTCCCCCATGGGCCTGCGGTGCCATGTGGGCAATTTTGGGGGCTTGTGGCTCGGTATCTGGAAGTACTTATGAGCTGTGCAGCTAAGCCTGCTTTTTTTGGTAATTGCTTGGAAATGTGGGTTCTGAGAGTGTGGCTGCAACGCCAGCTGGCACAGGCTGCCCCCCACACGCCCAGGACAGAGACTGCAACAATGGGAGGCTGGGAAAACCACCCACCACACAGGCCATTCTGGCTTAGGACGAAAGAAAGTGCTGGAAATGAGGCAACGAGCTGGACAACAGAACCCTAAGGTCGCACGACACCCTCCTCCCTTAGCCCCACCTTCACAAACCCCGTCTTTCAGCTCCCTGTGGGGGAGCCCTTAAGCTCCCAAACCAGCTGAAACATGTTCTTCCACATGCAGATCAGACTGTGTACCCACATCCCATGACAATGACCCATTTGCTCCTATTTAGTGATTCAGGAGAAAAATGAAGCAAGCTGGAAGTCTTGTCAACTAGGGGAGAGTTTTCATAAGAGCAAGTCGCCTTTACCTAAATAGCACATGGGGCGCGGTGGGTGTGGGTTCTCACCTCTATACCTACACCCAGCTCTGAGCAGTCTGAGCCCGACTGCTTATGCCTTTACCCTTCCTCTCTACCCGCTTGGCCACCTGGCCCCTAACTTTGGTCTTAGCCCCTTCCAGATTCTGGGATTCATTCTGCCACTAATCCAGGAGGAAGTGGGGACCTTCATCCACAGGATCTGAGCATAGAATGTATTAGGTGGTGTTCAGATGGGAAAGTCCGTAAAACAGGGCATGCTCGGTGACCACAGCTCCCGTGCTCACCTCACCTATGCCATGTGATACAAAGCCCACCTGGTAACCTGCTCCAGGGGCTGGGTCCCTGTCTGGATAAACTCACCACATCCTAGCCTCGGTAAATGGAGTCCTGCTGCTTTCATCCCACCTGCCTCACCTGTTCCCAGATGCCCTTGTTTAGAGAAACTCCCCACACCTCGCAGAGAGGGAAGAATTAACAGATGAAACTGCAATGAGGCCACAGCCTAGCATGGGGAGACCAGAACCCCATCTCTGGAGGTACTCAAGCACTGGCTTGGTGATAACGGAAGCATTCAGTTGGTGACAGCTGAAGCATCTCCTTCTCAAAAGCCCCTTCCAACACCAAAGTGAGTAGCATTATTAGTTTTAATTTAAACTTTCCAGAGCAAAATAAGGTGGGGGGTGACAAGGCCAGCAAGGTGAGGAAGACTTCAGAACGCAGCCAGATGAAACCTTTCCTGCAGGAGTCCCCATCTGCCTTCAGAACCCGACAATAGAAATGACCTGGGGTGGCGGCATCAGGAATATTTTGTTGACATGTAATAGTGACAGAAAAGAAAAAACAAAACAAACAAAACCTAGAAGCTCTAGGCATTTTCTGAGTGAGCTGATGCAGACTTTCTCTTCACGCTTACATTTCAGGAAGCACAGAAGTTAGAACGTGAGCTGAAGTGACACCTTTAGGGTTCTTCCCAGCTACCCTAAAACTCGGGCCTGGGGGCTTCCTTGCACACCTTAAAGAGTAATGAAACACCCATCAGGGTTATTGCAACTGATCTGACTGGCAGCATTTAGTTTAAAGGGGAGATGAGGGAAAGATTTTCCAGGAAGGAAAAACAGCATAAACAAAGGGATGGCAACGAGTTTTGTGTGGTCTATTTAGGATAAATTGGGGTTTCCTTTTTATTCATGCAAACACTGGCTAATTTAGTTCTTCCCACAAGTCTATGAGGTAGGAATTATTGGCTCCATATCACAGATCTAAAAAACTGAGGCACAGAGACATAAAACGACTAAGCCAAAATCACACAGCTGTTAAGTTACATAGTTAGGGTTTTAAACCAAATCTGACTGAAACGCAAGCTGCGCAGGCACTGCCACCTACACCTACCTGTCCAGGCTGGCTGTCCCTGAAGGGACCCTTTCCCCCATCCTTTCTTTACATAAACACAGAAGTGTCAGCTGGTCCCAAGGCTGCCTCCCCTCTGGAATGGAACTGACGCAGGAAGTGTTTTCCCCGAAGCTAGTTAAGGAGAAGCCACAGTTAGGGCAGTATTTCTCTAAGGGTGAATTGGGGGTGCCTGGGGGATTCTGTTTAAATGCAGACTCCTAGGCCACTTCCCAGACCCTGTGGATCAGAACCTCTGCGTGCAGAGCTTGGAAACCTGTATTTTAATAGGTGTTGGGGTTTTGTTGTTTTTAGGCATATTAAGATTTGAGAAATGCTGTAGCTGAAATGGTCAGGAGACTCAGGTTAAAATCCCAGCTCCCCTAGCTGTGCAACCTTGGGGAAGCCACTTCCTTTTTCTGAGCCTCAGTTTCTCCACCTGTCAGGAAGAAATTCCTTCTCCCCAACCCACAAGGTTGCTGTGAGGCTCAAAGGAAGTTGGAAAAGCTCCCTGAGCATATATGAGTCTAAAAAGACCCCAGAAGTCCTGCTTTCTCTCCAGGCACCAGACTGGGGCTTCGTCCATGGAAACTGCTCCCTGATGGGGATCGGCTGGCTGGGACCTTGTCAACAGCAGGAGTGGGGGGAAAGGGGACAGGGTGAACCTGGCACATCACCCCACCAGCGCTGGCGAGTCACACAGCATCCAGATGGCACTCTGCATGCAATGCCTGCTACAGAGCCCTGGGGCGGAGGGCTGTGTGCAGCCTGGTGTGTACTCAGGGTCAGCCCCCCAGAGAGCATCTGCAGAGGGAAGTGGGAGCCCAGCCCCAGGTTTCAAGGCTAAGAGGAAAAAGACAGCAGAGAGGACACGTGGTGCAGCACGTCAGCCTCTCTCTCTTCCCAAGCTAAAGCCTCCCGTCTAGCACACGCATAGAGGACGGCCTCCAAGCTGACAGACCCCACAGGCTCCCCGGCTGTGGAGCATTTCCGGGGACCCTGCCATGTGCCAGGCACTGTGCTAAGCTCAGGACGGGAACCCTTCCTTTCATGGACAGCCAGAATCTAAAAAGGGGAAAAAAATAAATAAATCAAGCAAAAATGTCAAACATGAGAAAAAAGCAACTCAGTTTAGACTCTCTTTTCCTTGAAGAAATATCAAGCATTCAAGCCCTAAAATTTTAAAATTAAGAATAAGAAACATAAGACTTCATTTGATAAATATAACAAACAAAAATATAATCATTTTCTATTTCAATAGTGGAGAGGACGATGGTGGGAAGCACGGCACAGGGGTCTCCCTGGGCCGACCCATCTTGGACAAGGTGACACCACGGACAATGGACCAGTGTTTGACACCCACCCTGCTGTCCAACTACCTGCTCATCTGTCTGTCCACCCACCGCCCGCCCGTCTTCATAGCCATACACAGCACTGGACATGCAAGACTCTTGCCAGACACGGCAGGAGAAGGGGGACAGAGGAGCCTGCTCCCTAGCAGTCTGGGGTCTAGGGGAAGCTAGCTACATAACAGGAACACAGCTACAAAATGGGGAAGGCAGAGAAAAGGCCCCAGAGCTCCAGAGAAGGAGAGAGAAGCTGTTGGGAAAATTCAGATGACCTCAGAGATGACACTCACTGCCAGAGATGCACCCAAGCCTTGGTGGAGAAGGTAGTGCTTAAAACGGGCCAAACTGCACTCTTGGGAGGGACTTGCAGAAGGAGTGACAGAGCAGCTGAGCACAAAGCACAGCCTGGGCAGAGGCTGGGGAGGTGGAAGGAGATCAGACGGAATTCCAGCTGAGGGATGGAAAGGGGAGCAGAGAGATGGCGGCAGACACGGGAGCCAAGGAGAGCGCAAGGCTTTCAGGTGGGCTCTGGGCCCCGCTGGGAAGAGTGGGGCTGAGGAGGAGAGTGGGCCTCACAGCCAGGTGGATTGGGGTGGGCTGGCCTGTGTGACCTGCTCTACGTGGCTCTGGTGAGGGGGGAAGGCTGCTCTAGAAGTACCTGGCTCCCCCAGGAAAGCTGTTCCCAGCCCCCCAGCACTCTTTGTGGGGAGATGGCGGAGGGGCCTGGCTGGGAACACCACTAGCTGGTTTGAAGATAACTTGGCATTTCCACCATGGGGATGTGTAGTTATATTTCCCTGGGTTCTGGAAAGCTGCAGAGGCCCAAGCTGGTATGCCTTTCTAGGAAAAAAAGCACACCAACCGAACTGTCAGGCCAAAGGCTGCGCCAAGCAGAGGTAGCAGCCAAGCTCCCCGATTTTAGCAACTGCCTGAGTCCTCTTGGGAGGGTTGGGTCTTCAGACCCAACGGCAAGAAGCCAGGGTCTGGGGCCCTGGCATATTACAGACGGTGGGAATGGGGGGCTTCTAAAGCCCCAGGGATAAGCACTCTCAAGTGACTGGGCACTGTGGGAAGCTGGCAAGAGAGGGCTGTTTTGGGGTCAGGTATCCCTCAAACATATCAGTAAGGTCAGTTCTGCCTGTTGACGGCACTTCCTTTCATGCCCTGATCCACGGAAGACAGGCTGGAACCCCACTCCCCATCTGTGACCTCTCTAGACAAGAGAGAAAGAGAGGACAACTGCCAGTTATACCCATGCTCTTTAGCATCTGACTTTTCTTGTATCTGTTCTGAAATCTTATCCTAAAAAAAAAAAAAATTGGTCTTCTCCTTAACTAAGCCTACTCATCTCCTTCCTCCCTCCGGTAATCCTTTCTGTGTCTCAGAATCTTGAATTATTCACACCAAGGATGACCCATCTCTGCTCATCAGCCCTTCACAATTTGATACCAACCAGCTGCAGAGCCGAGTGGACCCCAGCGGGCCCCGGAGCGCCTCAGGCCAGCCTGGCCGCCACAGAGGCCGCCATTCATCCTGCACTGCGCCCTTACAACCCCAGATCTCTGCCTGCATTACTGGTCTTCACCATTACCCCTCACCGGTGGCCCCTTGGTGGCACTACCTCTTTTTCTGGTCTCAGGTAAGACCGATGGAGCTGGCCCTGCTGATACCTGGAGAGCACTTTGCAACACGGAGCTCCCTTTGCCCCTGCCATCTCTTCTATGGACATAAACCCAAATGCTGAAAAAGCTGTAATTACAGATATGTTCACCTGAGCATTCTTTACAACACAGCAGGTATTACAAACACCCTGAATTTACAATGAAAGGGAAGGGGTACATTAAACTGGACACAACCGCACAAACGGAGTCAGTGCAGTGACTTGGTACTACTGTGTCTGCAGAGCCTGGCTTAGATGGTCTCAGGCATTTTCATTAATTTAGTAAGTTATTTAATACCATAGGCAAGGACCTACAATACGCAGTTAAATAAGCAAGATCGGAGATTTCATGTACAACATGACGATGTCCACATGAAACACACCCTGGCTACAGTCACACAGGAACAAAACACAACCCAATGCTAACAGTGATTATTTTAGCATGGGGTTTGCCTTTCTGTTAAATCTTCACATATATTCTCAAATATGTGCAAATGTGCATAGAAATTTACTAATTGTGGCATTTGCAGAGGAGCATAAGACTGGAAACAACCTAGATGTCCATCAATAGGTGAATAGATATTGCAATTGCTTGTAGTCATTAAAAAGAATGGGGGCAGATCTACCGTGTTTCCCCGAAAGTAAGACCTAGCAGGACCATCACCTCTAATGCGTCTTTTGGAGCAAAAATTAATGTAAGACTCGGTCTTACATTATATTACGTTATTTTATATTACATAAGACCCAGTATTCTATTCTATTCTATTCTATTCTATTCTATTCTATTCTATTCTATTCTATTCTATTCTATTCTATTCCCAATCTTATATTAAAATAAGACCCGGCCTTATATTACAGTAAAATAAGACCGGGTCTTATATTAATTTTTGCTCCACAAGATGCATTAGAGCTGATGGTCCGGAGAGGTCTTATTTTCGGGGAAACACGGTATATGCCCCAACAGGGAACAATGTCTGAAGTAAAGTCTGGGAGAGTGTATTCAA
The DNA here is from genome assembly GCF_964194185.1 of Rhinolophus hipposideros. NCBI lineage: Eukaryota > Metazoa > Chordata > Mammalia > Chiroptera > Rhinolophidae > Rhinolophus > Rhinolophus hipposideros. The sequence goes on from NC_138060.1 coordinate 27,553,872, forward strand.
TACACTTCCATTTATGTTTAGAACAAGCCGAGGGGCAGCGGAGGGGTGTGTACCCATAAGTATCCCTGCATGTCTGCGCACAGAAAACATCTGGGAGGCGGTTGGAAGATAGGAGCTCAGTGGTGCAAGGTTTGATTTTTCCCCGGCAGGTCTGAATTTTGGGAGTGCATGTTGACTTTTATGAAACATTTTAAAAATGGTGTTTGAACCCAAATGGACTGGACTATCCCAACCCACCCTGCCCAAGACATGATCCTGCACCTCTTGTCCTCTAAATACTCGCTAGCCAGTTAATCAGATTAGCACAGGGATGTAGGTCATCCCAAAGAAGAAGGAGAAGGTGCCACAGCAGCCAAGCTTCCCCCCAGGTGGGCACAACAGAGCCCAGGCCAGAAAAACAGCTACCCCCTGTGCAAACCATTCCAAATCTACAAAACACTTTTCACATACTGCTTATTCCCACAGGATCTTCATGACAAGTCTATGAGATATGCAGTAATAGCTCCATTTTACAGCAGAGGAGCTAAGGCTCAGGGGGTGAAACTGACTTCCCTAATTCCACCCATCTGAAAAGTGGCAGATCTAATGCAATAATCTGTGCATTTCCCATTTGCTGGTACTGAGGAAAGGGAAGGGAAAGTGCTAGCAAACCCTTTTCATAGCAAACGTGGCTCTTAAGTCCTAGAAAAATCCGTTGTGCTACATTCCCTATGGGTTCTAACCAACTGATACAAAGCTGTGCAAATGTATTCTCCCAACCACCCAAAGACAAGGCCAGAATACAGTCAGCCAGCCACTATCTGCAGAGGTGAGGAGGGAGCTGAGGAGCTGGTTCTGCTGTTTTTCCCCCCCATAGTTTTGGGACAGGGGTATGAGGCCCTCTGGAATGTCATCTGACTCCGTTTTCCATTTTCTCCCTGTTTAAACTGGAATGTCTAGAACTGATCCCACCATTGTACTTTGGGAGCAGATAACTAGTTTCTTTAGTTTTCCCATGTTCACTGATGGAGAGGAATTATGCCCCAGGATGGATGATACCCAGTGCCTCAATCACACCCAATTCGATTATTTAAATGATGAAATCTGGGACTTCTGAGCTGATGAGATTTGTTGAGCTGATGTTGTATATGGAATGAGATCTTTGGGGACCTCTAGATGGAGTGAATTTTGAGGGGTCAGAAGGCAAACTGTCATAGACAGAATCATGGCTCTCAAAATGTCCACATCCTAATTCTGGGACTTATGGATATTTTGCATTACATGGCAAAAGAGACATTGCAGATGTATTTACACAGGGAGTTTATCCTGGATTAACTGGGTAGGCCAATCTAATCACACAAATCCTTAAAACAGAATGCTTTGTCTGGCTGATTGGAGAGTCAAAGTGTGAGAAAGACTCACACTTCCCACCCCCACCCCCCTTGCTGAAGAAGGCCACATGGAAAGCATGAGAAAGAATGCAGGCAGCTAGCCTCCAGCTGACAGCCAGCAAGGAACTAGGGACCTCAGTTCTATATGGAACAGAAGTCAGCCAGCAACCTGAATGTACTTAGAAGTGGATTCTCCCCAGCAGCCTCCAGACAAAAGCTCAGGCCAGCCAACACCTTGGTTTTTGCCTTGGGAGACCCTAAGCAGAGTACACAGCCCAGCGGACTTCTAACCTAAAGAATTGTTGAGATTAAAAAATGGATGTGGGGCCAGCTGCTATGGCAGCAATAGCAAACTAACAGGTCATCTCAGACTCCAAACAGCCCTTAGAAATCACTTCCCTGAATTCTTCATTTTGCAGCTGGGGAAACTAAGGCCCAGAAAGCAGAACACAACAAAAAGTTATGGCGAGAGGCAAAGAGCCCAAGAGCCCAGATGTTCTGGCCTGTTCTTGCTCTCAGAAGGAGACTCAGGGCTGTGAGCCCAAAACCACACTGTGGGACACCATTCACACCTTTGTGAATGGCCATAATCAATCACGTTAGATAGGGTGGGTCACAGAGAGCCCACTAGTAGTTCCCAGCCTAGGTGAGGAGGAGAGTCCATGCAGGGCTGGACTTTATACAAAAGCTTGCTACTCCTCAGGCTAAAGAGATGGGGTGGGGCAGGGCAAATGCCCACTCACAGCCCAGGACTCTGAAAAGCCATCATCTAGAGAAGGCCAGTCCTTGGACCAAAGCCACTACGTACCCGTCACCCCAGCTATTAGCTCTAATTGGCCTATTCAAAGGAAACTAATTTATGCCTGTCACCAAGCATTTCAGATTAGCAGCAATTTGAGAATGAAGCCCAGAGAACTGAGGAGTTGAGCAGTTACCTCCCCAGGGATAATTGGGAGGCAGACCAGACCCCAGCCTCAAAAAGACATTGTTACAGCTCTACCTTCTCCTTTGCCAACTGTGAGGGACGGGGGTCGCATATAATCTCAGATAATTTCAACAGAGGCTGAAAAGGGCAGGGGACGGTGCTTTGAAGCTGCCAAGGGCAGGGAGAGCCCCTGGGAATCTGGGGGGGGGGGCACTGCTGACCTGAGTCTCCTCGCTGCACTTCAGAACCTCACACCAGTGGCGTTACACGCTTACCTTCCATCACTCCCTATCGTATGCAGTCTGGTACTGTGCACTTGTCCTCCGTCTCTGTACACCCAGGCCAGTTCCTACTGTGAGTCTTTGTGCATATGTCCTTTCCTTTTGGAACGTCCTTCCCACACTTTACTTTGCAAACGCTTCCTTGCCTTCCGAGGCCAGCTCAAATGATTTGAACCCTGCAAACTCCTCAGGGAAGCCTTTTCTTCAACACACGTGGCTGCTCCTTCTGTGCTGCCAGAATGTTGTTCATTTTCCTATCAGACTTATTCTCGCATCCCGTCAGCTGTTTATAGACCTTAAGTATGCTCCCAGTCGTGCACAGGCTGACATGCAGTAGATGCCCAGTGAATCGGGCATCTACTGCATGGACAGGAGGAATACTTAAATCAGTTTGAGTATTTCTTGACAGGAGGCTCACAGGCGATTTCTAAGGTCTTACGTATCTGTGGTAAAATTCCAGACTGTCAGGAGCCTGAGAAAGTCTGTTGCCTGATCCCCTCTATGATGGCTGAGGAAACAGAAGCCCAGATCACACAGGTGAAGCTAAGACAAACGAGCTGCAGAGCAAATAAGGGAGGAGCTGGGTGTGGGGGAGCCCCTGGTGTCGGGAGGGAGTGGAGCAGTGAGAGTGTGGAGCCCACCCCCCCAGAGGGAATGGAGAGCTTTGGTCCAGCACACTGAGATGTTACATAGGCCAACTCTGGCTTCCGGCCCGTCCAGGGCAGAGCTGCAGGAGAAACGGCCAGGGTTCTGGAGTCAGACAGACCTGCATGCAAACCACAGCTTCTCCTCTTGAGACCCGTGTGGCGTTAGGCAAGTCATGTCCCTGCTCTGAGCCTCGGTTTCCTCATCTGTAAAATGGGAAAGGTAACTACCTTTCTCACAGGATAAGACTCTCACAGGGTAAGACCTTGTGCACACTCTGTTCCCCAGGTCTGGAATGCTCTTCCTTCTCCCTCTATCACGTCAATTCCTCATCATATTTTAGGACCAAGCCCAAGTCTCATTTTCTCAGAGGTCTTCTCTGGCCACAAATGGGTCAAGGCACCTGTTGGCAGCTCTTAGAACTGCCTGCACTTCTTCGGAACACTCAGCACAGTTTAATTTACATAACTGACCGAGAAATCAGGCATTTCATGTCCATCTCCCTAGGCTGACTGTCAACCACCTTGTTTCTCTGGTCCCAGCGGCCCGAGCACTGCTGGGGCTTGGGAAGCATGCGTGAAGAGTCCCATGTGGTGGGGTGCGCCCCTCTGAGATAACATGGTTATCCCCAGAACACATCCAGTTATTTACAAACATTTACTGAGCACCATCTGTGTTCCAGACCCCGTGCCAAGTGCTGGGCACACAGGGATGAGTTGTAGGTGGTGACGCCCTGGAGGGGCTCGCAGTGCGGTAAGGGAGACGGTTCCACAAACACCTCAGCGGACAGTCTACACAAAGGTGCAAAGGAGAAAGAGGAGGTCAGCGATGGCAGCGTCACCTGCTGGGGTCTGAGGAACACAGAGGGCTTTCTGGGCCAGAATTCTTCCCCAAGCGATGCACAGGGCCTGAAAGTCCCCCCCCCCCCCAGCAGTGTGGTGCCCTGCCTCTGTCCTCACTGTCCTCCTGTCCACCACTGCCTCGTGCATTTACATACGAGTGAGGCTGCTTATCTACTGCAAGGAGGCATGAGGAACCAGCTCCCCTCTCTGAGCCTCAGCTGCTCTTCTGTCAAGTGAGGGAGGTAAGACGGGCTCAGTGGTGTCTGGAATCTTCCTCCCCAACACGGGTACAGAGGAGGGTCAAAGAAAGGCCGAAGTTGGGGCAAACATGTCTTCCTGTAAGTGCTGCTGGCCAGCCTGGGAAGGAGACCCGGGGCCGGGCTTGGAGGAGGCGCCTCATCCCAGAGGCTGAGCAGCCGCCTGAGTTCTAATCCCTGCTAAACTACTGACTCACTCTGCAGCTCTGAACCCAGCCTTGACCTTTGGCCTCAGGCCGGCAAGGAAACTTGGGTTTGGACCAGGGACCTCCCTGGAAAACAGATGGAGCATCTATAAGGAGCTTCCCGGGAAAAGAGCGTGGGCCCAGAACAATCCCTCGCTGCATGACATCACTCTCCTTTCTTCTGTTATCACCCAGAGCAGCTCCAGGTGTGGCCCAGGGCCTGCCACACCCTGTCCCCCGTTCAGTCCCAAGTACCCAGCTTTGCTCACTTAATTCCCATGGAACACGCAGAATGGTGGCTTCGCAGCTGACACCTCTGAGTTTTAAGTCCAACTCTGCCACTTGCTGCTGGTTCTGTGATCTTGGACAATACTCTTTGAGCCTCCAGTTCTTTCTCTGCTCTTCACTACCCCTCCCCTGGTATTTCCCAAACCCTCAGTCTTGCAGGGGCCTTCTCCTCCTACTGCCTCGGATCCTTTCTTCATAGTAGATACAATCATTATAATAACCATACTTACCTTCACGGAGAACCTACTACCACCAGGCCCTGTATCCGGCACTTGGCATGGGTTACTCTTAACCATTTGATACCTGTCACTATTGATATCCCTATTTTACAGCTGAGGAAACAGAAACCCTCCAGGACAACGGCTTACCCAAGGATCCACCCAGAAAATAACTCTGCTTGGCTACCTCCTATGCTCTTTCAGGTCTCTGCTTAAATTGTGTTTTTAACCTGTGTCTTACCTACTCCATCCAGTGATTGCTGGGAGAGCCAATGGAGCTAACAGGAAAAGCTTTACAAACTGTAAAGTGCAGTACACAAGTATATGGCTGCCACATCAAGAGTTCATAACTTTCTGGGTTTTCTAGTCCAGCTTTCTGGCCCACAAAAGGAATCTCCAGGATAGCCTCTCTGGCAGGGGTTCACCCAGCCCCTTTGCACACACCCGCTGTGAGGGTGACTCACTGCCTCCCAAGCGGGGGGCAACTCCTGCTGAAGCAAGCACTGCTCAGTGTGGCAGAGACCTGCCTTCTTGTGCCCACTCTGGGTTCTGTTGGCCTCCTCTGCCATATAATGCCCTAGAGCCTCAGTTTTCTCACCTGTAAATGGGGCTGATAATCAATGAGATAACATACAGAACTAGGGAGTGAACACACACATATAAAATTGCCAGATAGTGGAACCTGCTGAGTGTTGCTTCCTTTCCCTATTCACATTGTTAATTTCATTTCCAATTTTATAAAACAGATGGTGAGGAGTTATTATAATCCAGGAGTTTATAAGCCTATAGTTATTTACATCAAAACTTCTAATCTGTCACTCTTTCTCCCTCTCAACAGAACAAAAGGCCTATTTCTGAAAGATAGCCAGAAACGACCATTTCTCCACCTCCCTACTGTGTCTGGCAAAGGGTTCTGCAAATCACTGCTTAAATTATTGGTGAAAAAGGACTTATAAATACGTATACCTGACAGATAGCACTTACTAAAAGAAGCATGTCCAGATTACATGAGATGAGGTAGGGTTTTCAAACAGCATTCCTCAAAAACCCTAGGCTCCAGTGGGCAAGGATTCACAAATGTCTGGAATTTCATGGATACAGACACGGATACAGTGTTAACTCTAACAGCTAAAGTGTATTGGGCATTTAAAATGCACTCTGCAAATGTTAACTCATTCAAACCTCACAACAACCTCTTGAGACAGGTAGTGTGCCATCTTCCGTTTTTACACACGAGGCGGCTAAACAGAGAAGTTAAATAATTTGCCCAAAGACACACAGCTAGTAACTAGCAGAGCTGGGATTTGAACCCAGCCATCTTCTCTAGAAAATACTCTCTGAGCCCCCAGAATATACCACTTTGACCAATCATCATCCCTCATGAGTCTGTAAGAGCAGCACTGCAATCCATAACTCAATTTCCAAGATTTCTATTCATGTCAATCTCATTAATTGACTTCCTATAAAGTATTTAAAAATTTAAACTTACGAAAGAGAACTATAATAACAAACCCTTGCCTTGTGTGTTAGGGTTCTGAGTAAGATTTCATCAGGAAAAGGATCCTGCTGCAACAGAAAATTGGAAAACCACCGAGGCTGGGTGTGAGGGAGCCATCCAGGGGCACCCAATAACCCATCCTCCCATCGCTTCGATGTGGCGAGCCCTTAACTCCGGGAGGAGGACTTCTGCCCTATCCCGAGGGAGGCCTGAGCCAGGGCTACCACGCCTTCACATGCTGCCTTTTCAGCAGTGAGCCTTTCAGCACTTCAGATGATTTGGCCGTAGTGGGCACTGGGCATGAAAAACATGCTTCACTGTACAAGAAGCACTTTCTAGAACTGGTCTCAGAGCTGATGTTGAGGCTTCCTAGCGCCTTCAGGGGCCTCTCCAGCCCTGGAGCTGGGACACTTTACAAGGGCTGCAGGGGCAGTACCTACAGCGGCCCAACTGCTTCCTTGGGACTCTATTTGCCCAGCCAAAAATGACCTCAAAAGCTCAGATTTCCTGGCGTGTGCAAGACACAACAGCCTCATGACAGATTCTAGTATCCTTTGCACTTGTGCTTAATTACTGACCATGATGGAGAGCTCACTACTGAACAGGACATCACTCAGTTTAAGGAAGTCTCATTACAACAGAGTAAAGTAGAACTTAAGATCTCCAAGCAGATTCTGTAAGGCAGGACTGTTTTTTTTCTGTGTGTCTTGTTTTCTTAATTACAATCATGCAAGCAAGTCTACAATTTTAAGTTCTTGGGTCATGCCTTGACCTGGATGAACTTCCCTTGGGCTCTATCTAGGGCTCCAGACCAACTCCATGCACACAGAGAATGGGTCTGTTTACATAGAGACCAGCCACATCATCCCGAAAAACAATCTCAACCCTGACACATTCATCTTGCAGGAGAACAGCCAAAGACACATGCCTCTCCAAGACAGGGAACCACCACTATTCTCAGCCACTAGCTCAGAATTCCCCGACACATGGCTCGGCGGCTGCCTTCATCTCTTGGGAGGTTGGACAGTCTTGGGGCATTCTTAAGGAGCCAGATGAAACACACTAATTCATCATTCAGAAATTATCATGAGCTGTTTGTCCTGTTGACCTGCAGTATCATGAGCACAGATGATAAATTCCCCAAGGGCTCTTCCTGAGCCTAGCCAGAAGGCGTTAACTTCCTGTGTAATATCATCCCTTTGATTGTTACTGTAATAGTGTGTGCTGTTCTCCTTACACATAGTTTTTACATCATCTCCTGGCCAGGTGGACCTACGCAAGGGGACAGTCATTATAACCTGTCTGACCGTGTTTTCCCGAAAATAAGACCTAGCCGGACAATTAGCTCTAATGCGACTTTTGGAGCAAAAATTAATATAAGACCGGGTCTTATTTTACTATAATATAAGACCCACTCTTTAATATAACATAATACCAGGTCTTATATTAAGTTTTGCTCCAAAAGATGCATTAGAGCTGATTGTCCGGCTAGGTCTTATTTTTGGGGAAACACGGTATTCTGAATGCCTAGAACAAGGACATTTCCATTCTGGAGATTCTTACCCCATTGTATGTCCTCATCTTCGACACCTGGAGGGTCAAATCCAGGTGGAAAGTTCTCAAAGGGGGTGAAGCATAAAAAGGGAAGAACCCATATCTAGAAATACCTTCCTTCTGGTCCTAGCTCCATTACTTACTCATGTCAAACGCTCTGCACGTCAGTTTCCTCTTCTACTAAAATAGTAAAACTGAAGAGCTACTTCCAAAGGGACATTTAGTAAATTAAATGAAATGATGCACATAAAGTAAGAAGGACCTCACAGCAGAGTTGAAAGCATGAGTGCTGGAAGCTGCCTGGGTTAAAATTCTGGATTTGCGGAGCAGCTGTGTGACCTTGGGCCCTTTGCCTAACTTCTTTTTACATGAGTTTCCTCAGCTGCTGAGTGTAGGGGTTTTGTTTGTTTTGTTTGTTTGTTTTAATTATCTGTGTGGCAAGGTTGTTTCTCGGATTAACCGATGAATGCACCAAGGATCTGAGTCAGTGCCTGGCATATGCCGCACACTCCAGAAAGCCTCGTATGCCGTGGTACACAGCAACGTACGTTCTCCCAGCGGCAGAGTTCAAGACTGGCAGTATTATCTCTTAATACCCGACAAAGCCCTTGTACATGCACTATCTCACGATAGCTCAGGGATGAAGGGACCATCGGACCACTTGAGGTTCAGACCGGAAGCCAAGGTTAAGGCAGAGTTGGACTCGAGTTCATTCCCTCTTCCTGCCGAGCCACAGTGCATCTCTGTCATCTGTGCTACCATCCTGAGAACCCCATACAGGGCAGTTCCAGACGAGCCAGAGACTGGGTAACTCTGCTCTGAGAGACTGCGCAGTAGCCATGCAGCGAGGCCATCAGGCCACAGGGGCTAAAGAAGCTGGGTCCTGCTATTATTCTTCCACCCATTGCTGTTTAGACACTTTCCTGGGATGGCTGCTTTTCCTCCATTCCACCCCACACATCTGACAATAATTGTGCTAAAGCACTAGCTGATCACATCACTCCCTTGCGCCAAAACCTTCAATAGCTCCCTATGGCTCACAGATCAAACCAGTTCCCACAGGGAGCACAAGTCCAAATGTACCACATTCCTTTTCAAGAACCCCCCAACCTTATCACCTTCCACCCTTCCTCTGGTGTGGCTGGACCAGCCTCTTCTCAGCTCCCTGGACCACCATCATCTTCTGTAAAAGCATTCAGATGGGGAACTCAGAATCATGGATTCCAAGCCATTTCAGAGCAGTCGCAGGTGGGAGAGAGACCTGAGACCCAGATACTCAAAACTCACACAGCCAGGGGCAGAGCCAGGACCTAAATTCAAACCTCTTTCCATTCACAGAACTGTTTCCACTCCCAGAAAAGTGAATTGCAAATACACTTTGCTGCATTTTCAAATTACTTGCTGATCTGACCCTAAACGCTGGTCTGAAGAGTTCAGATAATTCAAACATTTGGGGATCCTAACACTTCCCTCCAATGACATGGCATGAAAGTAAAAGCGAAACCTTTTACCAAGGCCCTTGCCTAACCCATCCACCGTCACTCCCCAATTGTGTTCTGGCCTCCTGGCCTCTCAACAAACCCTCCTGGCCTCTCCACAAACCCCGCAAGGGCCTGTTCCCTCTGCCTGGAATGACTTTCCCTCTGATGATGTCTGATCATCATCCGGGTTTCACTCAAATGTCACTTCAGAGAAGCCTTCCCTGACCGTCCTGTCTAAAGTGTCCCTTCCTCCAGTCACTTTCTACTACACTGTTTTTTTTCCATAAAAGAATCATCTCATCTCTAAAGAATGATCCTGTTATCTACAATGATTTCATTTACTTATTAGTATGTTTACTGTCTGCCTCTCCCCAGAATACTAGCTCTGCCAGAGCAGAGACTTGCTACAGTATCCCAGCACCGACCACCTCGCAGGCACTTGACACAGATTTACTGAAAGAATGCACGAAACACAGAGATGCCTTTTCTCCTCGGCTGCATCCTGTGCGTGATTTGCTCATCCCCAATCAACAGGCAGGGAACAGAGAGGTCTCAATACATCTAGCACCATCCAAACTGGGCTGGAACAAAGCCCTCACCCCTCCTCTGGGGCTCAGCTGGTCCAGGAGACCTACTGCTGACATTTCACCAAAGCACTCGTGCACCAAGACTGTCTTCTATTAGTGAGAATTATTTTCACACCTCCCACAGGGGGAAACCCTGATTTTATGAAGGTAAAACCACATTGTGATTAACACTTAATCAGGATTTCGTCTATGGTATAGCTCTGCAAAGGAAAAAATAGTTGGGGGCCTTAATATCACGCTCGTAAATGTTACAATAAGTGTGTTCCTGACACGATTTTCTTATTAGGGTCCTTCCCTGTAAATTTTATTGCATTTAATTAAAAATTATTGCTAAAAGAAACAGCTGCAGATGGTCTTATTTTAAGTCAGAAAATTAAAAACTGAATATTCTCATCAGTCAATTCAACAAGAAGCCCAGCCACATGCATTAGGAATGTGATGGTTTTGAGATTATAATAATTTTTATGGCATTCCCAGGTCCTTTCAATGAAACTTAATGAAAGCTCTGCATGAGTTCATTTGTCAAAAACACAGTAATAATAGGAAGGCTCCCAGTTTACAGGCAGATACAAAGATACCAATGAAAACTGTGGCTGGAATGTGCAGAAAATCCAGCCATGCAGCTCTCAGCACCGATGGAATTAGTCAGCAGGAGCCTTAGTTGCAACTCTGCCATATCCCCACCCAAGGATTTAGAGCAGAGGCTGTAAATCACCTTTGTTTTACAAGGATGCGTATATTTGTTGCTGCAGCACAAAACATTTTTATTTTGTAAAAAATAAAAGCCAGGTTTTGCTCTCTTTGGGAATCACTTCAGCAAAATATTTACTGCATTCTGAAGATGCTGGGAGCGTGCTGAGGGCTGGGAGGCGGGAAAGAGGCACCATTAAGCTAGATTTTGTGTTGTATTTCAGAATTTTGATGGCAGTCACCACCCTTGGTCTGGACTGCCCATAGAAATTACCTGCCCCAACTTGATGATGTGGCTTGTATCCTTTAACTTCTTTTTTTGAGGACTGAATTGTTATTTTTTGCTATATCTTTTTTTGGAAACCAACTCAAATCTTTTATTCTGGGGAGCGGACAGACTGTAACAGATAAAAAAGAGAATGAGAAGAGAAAAGCAAAGACAGACATAGGCTAGCTCTGGTGTTGAGCGTGGAGAACTGGAGACAGACGCCCCCTCCTTCCCTCCCCGGCCGCAGCCCTGCTAGGTCTGCATTTTCTCTGGAGGGGCCACCCTGCTTCCCATCGCTCCAGCCCCTCCCCTCTCCACCCCGCCAACAAGGTGTCCGTGCCAATGCACCATCCCTATCAGGGCACACCCGCCCCATCCCGCACCCCCTGGTGAAGACCTGCGTGGACTTCCCAGTGCCCAGGGACATGTACTAACTCTCCAAGCTGATACGTGAGGCTCTCCTTGGCTGGGCCCCAACCTGCCTTCCCAACTTCATCTCACAGGTGGGCACACTGGCTCCATCGGAACACTTCACAGCTCTTGCTTACCCCCAGACTCATGTTCTTCCTGGATTTTTTTGTCTCCATCATGAACTCCTGTTCCTCTGGCAACACCCACCTCAAGTGTCTCCCAGATAGACTCCTCCAGAGCTGTTTGGGGGACCTCTAATGAAGCCTTTATCACATCAGGTTCTAATGACCTCCATCAGTCTCTCTCCCTAGCCAGAGGGCAGGGACCTTCATCCCTCTAGTCCCTAGAATAGTAGCTGATGGTTAGTAGGTGCTGAACAAACGTTAGGAGAGTGGGTGAGTGAATTAGCTGAACCAGTGTGACATCCTACTAAGAACTGGAAATTAGAAAAAGATGGTGTTTGAGTTTAGTCCTTACGCCTTTCAACACAATCTCCTCCATGTATTCTCCATGTCTGCAGACAATGTGAACTATTTTCCAGAATAAAGGTATCAAGGTATCTTCTGAAGCTGTTGGATGAAGACCACCAGCTAACATTTTGCCATTTTGCAACAAGAGAACATGGGTAATGGAAAGAATACTAGACTCAGGGTCAGAAAGACAGGTTCGAATCTTGGTTTGGCTACTTCCTACCTGTGTGACAGAAGACAGTTCATATCGCTTCACTGGGCTTCAGTTTTCTCACCTGGAAAACGGGGACTGGAAATTCCTAATGTGAATTACAAGTGCAACAGTAGCTATCATCCGAGTCACAGAGACAGCATTCCTGTCATGATGATGGAATCACAAAACCCCTGGTCCTGCTGTCCTGGGGGTCCTTGATGTGTAATGACGACACATCAGTACTTCTCAGGCTGTGGTCTGCAGCTCGTGTGGGAGTCAGAGGTAATGCTGACACCACACCCCACAGCCGAAACTCGCAAGTTCATCGTCCCAGTTTTACTGACGTGATGTCCTGAACACTGAGTCACACATGTACAGAAGAACAGCCCTGAGAGAGACAGAGATAGAGAGACCCCCCCACAGCGACAGGGACCAGATGCTCCACCTACGCCTCTCGAAGCAAATTCGGATCCTGCATCCATCACTGTGTGACCTTGATCATGTCACTTAATAACAGCTAATCCTTACCGATCATTTCACTCTGTGCTGTAGTAACCCATGTAGTCTCACTGACGTGGTGGGGCGGGTGTTACCGGGCTTCCCCGAAAACAAGACCAGCCGGACAATCAGCTCTAATGCGTCTTTTGGAGCAAATATTAACATAAGACCCAGTAGGATAGGATAGGACAGGACAGAACAGGATAGGATAGGATACCGGGTCTTATATTAAATTTTGCTCCAAAAGATGCATTTTAGCTGATTGTCCCGCTAGGTCTTATTTTCGGGGAAACAGGGTATTATCATCCCCTTTTACAGATAAAGAAACTGAGGCAGAGAGAGGTAAGCAACTTTTCTCAGGTTACACACACAGTAAGTGGTGGCAGGTAGACTGACACGCAGGCAGCTTGGCTCAAACGTCTACGTGCTTTCCCACTGTGCTCGCACAGGTCCACCCCGGGCTGCAGCGTCCTCATCAGTGAACATAAAAAGTAGCCATACAGACAGCAAAAACAATATGCATTAACAGAGGGAGGGCACTGGACGGAAAGAGATGGCAGAAAACTAGCATGGCAATATGTTAATGGTATAATCTAGGAAGTGGGCATATAGACATTCACTGTAAAAACTCGACTTTTCTCTGTAAGTTTGAATGTTTTCAAAATGAAATGTTAGAGGAAAGTGGCATCAGGGATCTCTGCTGATGTATAATGCTGTGATTAAGGTAGATTCAACATCATGCAAAAAACAGACAATTAAATCTGTTTTAAATGAGACACTTAGCTTTAAATGAGACACTTAGGACAAGCCAGTTTTTGTACTGTTTTGCACTAAATGGGTATTTAATAAATGGATTAAAAGCACCTAGCACTATGTTGCTGAAGACAGGCACTTAATAAATGATAGTTCTTCCTGGAACCCCTGTGAAGCTCATAATCACCAACTCCTACGGAATCATAAAATCCCCGGTCATCAACATACATTTATTAAGCTCCAGGTGCATAACCAACATACTGAGGTGCCATGGGATATTCAGAAGTAAAGACTAGATTCCCCCAACCAAAACATCCTATTTGAAAGGTAAGAACGTTAGACTAGATTTCTAGTGCCTCTTTTTCTTTTTTTCTTTTTTTTTTTTTTGCATGAGGGTCAATTCAGGAAAAAATGTTTGGGGGTACACTTGAAACTAAAGAATGATGCAAGCTTTCTTGTATGGAGAAAATGTACATAGGTAACAATGCATAGAATTTTATGTTGTAAGATAGAAGATTGTTAATAAGACTATCATTATAGGTCCTAAAATGTTATTATCTGTGTATACAAATCTCAGAAAAAGTAGCTGCATAGAAGAAACTTTCATCATCACCCATTAGCCCCTGAGCTGCTGTGCTGTCCCTAAGGGCTCTCTGAATTCTATTATATACTCTACTGTTTCTTGAAGGGATGTACTTTTAGTGGAAAAAAGAATTTGGATTTACATAACACTGAATCACACCATGGGAGGGTTATTCTCTTTTCAGTCCTTCATAATCCCTCTGATTATGTCACTTAGAAAGTCTCTGTGTGGTGCCAGGGTGTCTTTACCACCTCTCAGGGTTTAACAAAGAGATTGGGCCTCCCGCTCACAGCCTTGGCAAGTAATAACCTCAAGATAGACCTTACCCGTTGTTTTATTTTTCTTTGTATCTTATTTGTACAATTGCCTTCTATGCATGGCAACTGACACTGTTTTTCTACTTCCCAATAGTAAAATTTCCTTTCAAAGTATTTTTGGTTAAGTAAAAAAGATGGACTGCTTTAAAGATAAATATAAAGTATGTGAGAGTATAGGTGGTGTCACAGAAATATAAAGGTGGTACAGGAAAGGTGAAGGGTTGAGAAATACGGATCTGCTGCCATCTTACCATCCTACAAATGAGCAAAATGTGGCCCAGCCCTCTCCAAGATCCCACAGCAAGTCAGTGACTGCGTGGGCTTTGAACCCACGCCTCCGGATGCCATGCACTGTCCTGGGCTCTTTCAGGACTGTTGATATTTGTTTGGGTTTCTGCCTCTGATCCTCACACTCAAGCAAGGTGTGGGGCACGACAAGCAGCAGAAGGAGGAAGGAACTGCCTCCCCACTCTCTCGTCCTGTCCAAGCGGAAGCAGCCCTGGGCACGTGTCTCAGATCAGTAGCACCTCTCCACTGGATTCTCAATGCTCGCATTCAGGGGAAGCAGCCATGGGCCCCCCCACCCCGCCATGGCAGTCCCTCATGCCTCTCAATTTGATGTGTCTGAAGCCTCCCTTGCCCAGACCTGTTCCAGCCCAAAGCGGGGATTTTTCTCCCCCTCTGCTTCCATCTGTTTCATGCAGGAAAACGGAAGAGAGCTTTGCTCACTCACTGACTGATGTCCAAGAGGATGTGGTTCCTGCACAGATTTCTCCCAGTCAGTCTGGCCTTCGGTGAAACAGCATGAGTAGAGCAACAGTGCTTTTGAAACTCGGAGCCTGACAGTTCAGGATATGCAACCAAGGCCCCAGGCTGTAGCATCAAATGTGAGCTAATATAGGGGAAGCACCTTGCACACAGAAAGCAGTCAAGATATGGTAGCGTTAGCTTTTTTGGGGGGTATTTTATTCACTGTTGTCACATTAGTTTGGATGAAGAATTCTTTTTTGTTTTTTGGAAAAGTACAGATCAAGCCAACAGTGCCTTTGCATAGAGCAAGCAGCCTGCGCACTGCACAACCCCAGGGGGCACTGAAGGTGAATGCGGACCAAACGGTGAACGTGGCCCTGGGCTGTAGTGTGGAGCAGGCACAGCCAGACCCGGCATCTCTGACAATAATTCACTGCAAATTCCTGGACCAGGACTCAGGAAATCTGAGTTCTAGAACTGATTTCTCCACTAAATTGCTGAGAGACCTTAGGCAAATCCCTTTCCCTCTTTGTGCCTCAGTTTCCTCCTCTGTAACAAGACCAAATATTGTCTGAAGTTCCCCTCCAGTTATGAAATTCTGTGATTCGACCGAAGCAGATTTCAACTTCTGAAGGGCTGTCATACAAAAGAGGAAATGGGCTCACTCACCTGGTTCAAGATTTGCCAGCATGAATTGGGTAGAGATAGTGGGAGATAGCTTTTGCCTCACAAAGAAAAACTTAATCAGAGTACCTAGCGACATAGGAGGCAGCTCTGGGAGGTGGTTAGTTCCCTGCGGCTGGAGGAGTTCAAGGACAGAGTGGGTTAAGAGAGAGACCTGTGAGAGGTGGGAGGTTTGACCATACGCCCTTTGAGATCCTTTTTGGCATGGAGATTTTATGGTTTCAAAGCTTGGTTCTATTTTCCTTAGCGCTAAGAGGCACTCAAGCTAGGGCTGGGTCTCACCAAACCCTGCTGATGACTGTTAATGCAATGACCTTGTGGGCTCTGCCCCTCTCGACCTCTGAGAGTTCGCACACATCCACATCATCCAAACGAAACTCAGTCCCTCCAGCAGTGTTGGTGTTCACCTCTGCTCCAGCCAACAAACCCTTTCTTCCTAGAAAGAACCCATTAATAGCCTTGCGCAGGCGTGGGGTAGGGAGACGATAGAACCAGGGTGGGAACCATGTAAAAAAGCTCAAGAGAATAAACCATACAAACACTTTTAAGTGTCTATACTCCAGTGACAGCTAATGCTAATTGCAAATTCATTACTGCAGGTCCCCTAGGAGGCCCTGGCAGCAACAGCTGTGTGGGACGGAGCTAAGTTAGTGCACACGAGGGGAAAGAAACAGGATTTCCTTTAAAAATCACAACCACTTTGGCTTTTCATTAATTCAGATCAGGTGCCTCCAAAGAGTGTAACTGGTTGAGACTGAAACGCATCACCCTTCAGTTGCATCCACAATGTATAAGGAACAGCAAGATTTGGCAATTACCCACTTGGGGTGATTAACGAGGGCATTCAGTCAGTCTTGGGAAGATGGGGTCAGAAAACCCCCACTGTCGTCAATCATTTCAGTGTTTCACTCTCCCTTCAAAGGTGAGTGAGGTCCCCCGTCCCAATCAACTTGGATGTTTCTCTTAAAGCCTTCTATTCAGAAACTTAGCTCAGGGCACCCTCGGCATTTTAAACAGTTTAAGTTGTCTTTTCTAATTCCCTTCAATAGCATGTGTATTTACACAATAAAAAGGTATCAATCTCCATTGAGGGTATTTTCCTTATGGTGAAAGATATTTAGTTTGGCAAGATTCCAGAACCTTCTCTCTTGGTGACTTTCCCAGGGGGACTAAGCAAAGCCATCTACCTAGATGAGAAATAGACCCCAAATAATGCAAATACACATGCTCACATTTGTACCGAAGTTGGCATTTTAGACAATACTTTCGCATGGATTATCTACTCTGATCTTCTCAAACCCTCTGTCAGCGAGGTAGCATAAATCCCATTTCACAGATGAAGTAACTGAAGCTCAGAGAGGTAAAGCCACTCACCCCAGTCATACAGCTAGAAAGAGAGCCTGAGGCTAACAAGCAAGTCCCTTCCGTCCCCTACACCTAAGCCTGCCTCTGGGACAGTTACACTTGCTGAACAACAAAGTAAACGAAGTTCACAGTACCTTTCCGCTTCCTGGTCTGCGCTCTGCTGCTTGCTTTCGAAGGCATTGAAGCTGCTCATGTCCACGTAGCCATCATTTTCGTTTGCTGTGGACAGGGCTCTGCTCTGATCCTCAAACAGCTTCGTAAATGTCCCGGCCCTCGCAGGCCTTCGGGGCGGAATCTGGATATTCTCATAGTCGGAGTTCATGGCTGGAATGTTCTCATAGTCCGAAGTGTCGGCGTTGGGGAATGAGATGGACCGGGGCTTGGTCAGGGGCAAGGGCAGAAAGGGGGGCCGGGAGCGGTCTTCGAAGGACTCCACTCGGGACACTGTCCTGCTGAAGGGGACGCCTTTCCTCTTGCTGTCCCTGTAGAAGATGAGGGAAGAGGGCGATTCGGAAGCGCGCAGCTTGCCTGTCCTGGCCTTAAGCTGAGGGGAGTTACTGAGGCTCCTGCGGTCAATTTCCAGAAGCCGGGAAGGCCCGTGGTAGCTGGATTCTGAAGACGACCTGGAAGAAGACACGTTGACATCCACGTGCACTTTGTTCTCGGTCTTTTTCCTAAACGTCAGAGCCAGGAACCGCTTAAAGGACGACTTCTTCTTCTTGCTGTGCTTGTCCGGGGGCTCGCTCTCGATCAGGAGAGACGGAGAGCTCTTCGTGATGGGCTTCTTGGTGATGCAGGCCAGGTCGAAAGGTGGTGGGATGTCGACCACGGAAGATGGAGTTGAGGTGCCACTGGATGGCAGGTGGTTCCTCTGGGAGAAACTCCCCGAGGAGCCAATCACACAGGGTAGAGAGAGATTGTCGTCTTTCCTTTTGATCCAATGGTCATCTAAGCCAGAGGCCTCTGGATCCCGGTACACGGAGACCGGGATCTCTCGGCCTTCCACGGAGAATGATCGAGGGTATAGAGTGAAGGCTCTGGGCTTTGCTGGCAAGGCCCAGCTGGCTTCCAGCGGCTTCCCCTCCAACGACAAAACCATCTTTCTTGGCTCCTCAGTGGCACCTCCAATGCCAATGGCTGACGAGCCAGCATCTGGTCCGCTTTCTTCCGGGACGGTTTCTGGTACGTAGCCAGCCACTTTCCCAGAGTGGGGTCTGGCCCTTGAGATGATGCTCTTCCTGTCCATGGGAGCCAGGCTGCCCTCAGCATCCGAGTTCACGTCTTTCAGGCCGTAACCATTCACGGTGTCTAACGTAGCCTGTGGCTCAGGATTGTCTCCTTCTCCAGGGTCAGCCCCACATGGCAGTTCGACTCCCATCTCATAGGGGTTGGTGAGTGCGTCATCTGTGGCGTCCTCCTCCTCCGGCAGGACCACATCAGGGGCGGAGGGATCCTCCCTAGTGCCACCCTGCGGGGAGCCACACTGGCCACACAACGTTCCAGCCGTGGCACCCTGCTTTGCACACACCTCCGACTTGGGTTCCTGCTCTGACTCCAAGTCTTTGGCTGGCTCAGAAAAAGGAGAGTAGCTTTCACTACAGAAAGAGGTGCTCTCCGTTGGGAAGAACTCATAGGGACTTCCTGAGAGTGAAGTCATGAAGTCGTCCATACCGTCATTCTCGAAAGGAATGATCTGGCAGCTCTCCTCGGCAGGTTCATCCTGCACAGTGTGTTCGCCTTCTTGAGTGTTTTCTCCCACCTCGTGGGTGACTGCTGCCATTTCTTCTTGGTCAGTTTTCTCATCTTGGTCATGGGGGTCCTCCTGCTCGTCCTGGTTGCCGTAACCTGGGGCATCTTCACACACCTCCTCAGAGATTTCAGGGCCGTATGTAGCTATCTGCACCTCCTGGATGCCTGTGGCCAACCCCTCTGTCTCCAGGGGCTCCTCACTAGCACCTTCAGCACCCACCTTGGTGGGCCCATTGGAATCCGAACACTCGTCCGGTGTCGCTGGTTCTGCAGTGGCAGAGCCTTCCTCACCATCCTCCTCTGCCTCCCGGGGTGTCCCAGGGGGGCCGGGCTCCTCGCCAGGAGCCGCTGGACCCTCTGAGTTGACTTGAGTTAGAATGATATCGCTCGGGAAGACCGCCTCTCCATCCCAAGGGCCCGTGTCCTTCATGCTGTCCATGCTGAGTTCTTCCACCAGCTTCTCTTCCTCCTCACTCCGGAGCTTCTGTTCCTCCGCCCCTGGGTCTTGGGCACCGTCATCCGCGCCGCTGTTCTCCGGAGTGGGGGCTACACCCGTGTCACCCTCTCCACTCAATGCCACTTCAGCGGGGGCTGCCACACCCTCAGCAGCTCCTGCCTCCTCACCTCCCTCCTGGAGTTCCTCCTCCCCGCTGGCATCCAGAGCCTCCATGACGGCATTCTCCACAGAATCCTCATCCCTGGGTGCGCGCTGTGCCGGCGGAGCCCCGGGGAGCACGATGTAATCCTCGGCGGCCTCGGCCTCGGAGCACTCCAGGCTGGACTGCTGCTCTTCGTAAAGCCCCCTGTCTACGCAAAGCAACTTCCCGTTGCTGCACTTGTTCAAGCTGTTGATCATATACACACTGGCCCTCCACTCGTTGGGGGTATCCAGCCTGGGCTTAGGGGCAATGGGGGGTTTGGGCCCCCTCGACATGGAGTTGGGACTATGAAGACCGTCAGGCCGGGGTGACGAAGGGAATTTGGGAGCCGTCACTGGCGTGAGGGGGCTGGCAGTCTTTGGCTTGGGAGCAACTGGTGGTTTTGGTGAATCTAAAGGATGAAAACAGTGAAAAGGAGATGAAAAGTACAGTTACCTTTATTTCCACGCCTCCTTATCATTTTCGGGAGAACACTGAAGATGGTTTCCCAGCCCATGTCAACCCAATCGACTATGTTCTGTCTTAGGTTTACGTCTCCACCATCTTCTTTAAAATCCCTCAACCTTCCACTAAGGATTCATCCTGTAGACAAAGTGACTATAACTTTCTTCCATACACAGTCCACCTAACAAAACCCAACCGAATGACATCCTGTACTCCTCAAATAAAGGTGTGCAGATCACTGCACTCACTCAGTAAATGCTTTTCTCTGTCAGGTACCCAGGACACAATGCTGAACTTGACAGTCACCACCCTTGCTGCCCTCATGGAGCTTGTATTCCTTCTACAGTTAATTCATTGGATATCTGCATCTCTACACATAGCACTATAGACAGTAGGGCCTTCTAGGGTCAAGAAGAGAAGAACTCCCCTGCTGACTACTCACGGTTGAGTTAGGGAGACAAGACTGACAGAACAATTGGAGGACAGAGCCGCAGACCCTTGGAATATTATGAATGACTGGCCATTATCTCACTCCTTCAAGAATGATACACTAAAGGTTTGTGACAGTGATGTATGATTCTTCTGAGGTCACCTCTGAATGCTACATGCTTCAAGACTGATGTCCAGCTAAGTGCCCTGCATTCCAATTTCATGGGAGAAATTATATGGATATTTGCAAAAGGCCTCTTCCCTTGGGGATGGTGAGGACGTACTGACCATGGCAGAAACTGAACATGTAACAGGAGTTTGAGAAGCAAGAGTTGCCATGGCAAGGGAAGACCTCCTGGAGAAGGTGAGATTTCAGCTAAATTTTGCAGGACGGGAGGGACCTTTGCAAGAAGGGTCAAGGGAGCAGTTGCCCACTTCCAAGTTCAGCATCTCTCCTGCCACAAGCCAGCCCACACCTCCATGCCTCCTGCCTGCACCTCCGAGCCCTTGGCTGCACTGTGAACAAAGTAAGGAAGGCAGATTGCCAGAAATCCTACCCCATCCTGACATCTCCGCTTCAGAAGTGCTGCTGCCCCCTGCCCAGGGATCAGGATGTACAAGTCTCCCTTCAGCCCAACCTCGTCTCCCAGTTCCATCCCCACTGAGGCTTTGGTTTGACGGACAGCAGCTCAGAATGCCAGTCTGGCTGTGACAGAAGGAGGGTGGAGCAGAGGACCTGGCCGTCTGTCAGCAAACTCTTCTCTTCTGCATGCATTTGACTCCTAGATAAACCCTTGCAGCATGTAATGCCAGTTGATCTAATCCAGGGCTGTCTGACAGAAATATAACGTGAGCCACACTTATAATTACATGTGCACTTTTTAATGTTCCCACAGCCACATTAAAAAGTGAAAAAGAAACCGGTGAAATTAATTTTAACAGTACAGTGTTTTCAGCTCAATATATCCAAACTATTATTATTTTGAGCATCATCACGTAATCAATGAATCGTATTTGGATCAACATGTAACAGATATACAAAATTTATTGATGAGATATTTGACTTTTTTTTGAATTAATGTGTATGTATTTTACACATACAGAACATCACAAATCAGACTAGCCACGTTTCAAGTGCTCATTAGTCACACGTGGCCAGTGGCTATGGTACTGGTCAGCATAGCTCCAGCTGATTTGAGACATCTCCATAAGACTGTCCCATTAGCACCTCAATTTCAAGATGTCTGAAGCCAAAATCAGTAAGATCTCCCAAACTGGGAGGACTATGGAAAATTCAGCTGAGGCCCCAAAGGAAAGAAAAAAGGCTGGAGTAGCAATAATACAGGGTTACAAAGCCCATGCACTGTTTCTAAAAGGGCCTCATTTCAGAACCTCTTTACTTGTACTTTGCACATACATCTACTGAACTTGATTGTCTGATTTCCCAATGCACAGCTAATTAGAAGGGGTTGGGGGACAGGATAGAGCAGGAACACTGCCAGCTGTAAGATGAGGTAGCTAACAGCAGGAAAGGGAGAGAAGAGGCACAGCTGTCAAAGTACCCACTGCTAACGTACCCAATGTATCAACCCCCTAAACCACACATATATTCATCTGCATCAATGCCCACACCTGCCACTAACATCCGGATAACAACCCAGAGTCTTCAAAATGTAATATATGACTTCCCAACTCCTCATTTCCACAAGCAATTAAGTATGTATTTGGTTAGAAAAATACCTGTCCAGATTAGCAAAAAAAGAAAGAAAGAAAGAAAGAAAGAAAAAAGAATTTGGAGCTTAAATAGCTAAGCTCAATGTGGAATAACAGAGTGAATCTTTGGAGCCTGGCTAATCTGGTTAAAAATCTGGTTTTGCACGTATGAACTATGAAACTGAGCCTCAGTTCCTTCATCTGTAAAATGGGTACAATAGTAGTACCTACGCTCAAAGGGTTGTTGTGAAGATTAAAAGATATACATTAAAAGTGCTTTGTAGGCCGGCCCGGTGGCTCAGGCGGTTAGA